>NC_058043.1:4159666-4460435 GCF_020085105.1 Siniperca chuatsi | reverse complement strand
AGGTTCTTTCTAGTTGTGATCCCCATCTGCCTCACAGCAACATCACTCATGGTGCTGACTGTGATGTGGGCAGATCCCAAGTAAATACAATGGGAAATCACTCTCATATATAAATAAATGTTGGTGAAAACAAAAATCATAATCAATTGTCAGACTAATATAATTGTGTCATTACAACTAAAGATGTCACCTCTGAGGAAATAAAAAGTATTTAATGATTATCTGACAAACAAAACAGCCAGTTGTTAAAAAATGCACCAGCCACAAGTCCAGTGCCTGCAGGGAGGAGTGTGTCAGTAGTGTAAGTGTCTTATGTGGGCAAATACCTGAGAGCCCCTGTTGTTGGGGTGCAGTCCATCGCGCTTGAAGAAGGCAGAACGGCCCCAGAAAAGATCAAAGTTGTCTTTAAAAGCGTTAGCCATGAATTTAAGCAGAACAGACGACTGAATTGTTGTGTTTTGTTCTCCCATGCCAGCTGATTCAATTAAAACTGTGAAGTTTCGATGTCTCTTTTAAGACAGTGTTTGGCTCAGTCGATTGACGGAGGTTCATGTGCCTTTTGCTCATGGTTGTAGTTGGACCCAACATTTCTTAGGAAAATGTCCTGAGGAGCAGCAACAGCTTGTCCTCACGCACGGTGGAAGGATATATGTCCACTGAGGAGCTCAATCTGCACAGAGCTTAAATGTTCTGGTGTTCGGTTTCAAATAATATTAAAACTGGTTAAAATCAGTCAAGTTAAAATTCACTAAGATGATAAAACAATTAAAACTCAGAGTAAAAACAAACCAGGGAAGACGGAGGCTGCCATCTTGGATTAAAGTTCACACCTCATGATGTCTTTAAAGAGCGAAATTTCCTAATCCTGCCATCTTTCAGAATTGTGATTCAGATTTGACCCATAGCAGTGTCACTCATGGTGCCGAATGTGGGCGGATCCCACGCAAATGAGATAGAACATTTCTCTCAGTGGCACACCAGTCTGTTATGAAAGAGTAATCTTGAGTTCCACTAAGCTTTTAGGCCAGCTGCAGATGTAGAAAGAGCACATGATTAAATATGATTCCACTGATTCCAACAGTAATGCTGTATTAAACAACTTTTTCTAATTAACTTCAAAAATTAAATGTAACTTCCTCTCTACTGTGTCATGTGAACTGCTTGTCTGAACGTCCTGCCTCGCCACAAATCTGTGCCTGTCCTCTAGCGGCCCAGTCCAGCCGTCTGTTCCGGAGTTTTCCCAAGGATCTGCTGCAGTCTCTGGCTGAGGAAAACATCACTTCCAACTTCCACAGCTGGAGTCTGTCTATGCAGGTATTTTCTGCTCCCCTTCTTTTGTTTTCCCTCTTTTTTTCTGCCCCCTCCTGAAAGGCATGATCAGCTCCTGTCATGGCTGGAGTCTTTTGGTGTTGTTTCAGTTTCAGTTTGTTCTGTTCCACTTCTTTAAACTAGTGAATTGAACTCGTGATCTTTGGTGTAGGAGTCCAACGCCTTACCACCAAGCAGAAATGAAAATGATAGAAGGTGTAATCTACAGTAACTGAATATCCAAGGCATTTCACAAAGGGTCCTCAACTGTATGTCAGGCGTTGCTCTGTCTATCATTATTATTATTATTATTATTATTATTATTATTATTTTATTATTATTATTATCTTAAATATTCTAAACTGAAACATTTATTTACTGTAAAACACTGTCTATTCAGTGTTGAAAATCTACCTTGAATCCAGATATAGCTATGTATGCTTTTAAAGAGTAAATACATCCAGGCTAATAATCTACATCACCCAAAGCCCAAGTACTGCTGTCTCAAGTACGACAGACCACACCTGAAAACACTCAGCTGGTGTCAGAGGGACGGTGGCACGGTGTCAGGCGCGGTGGCCAACGGGTAAGGCATCGGTCTCATAAACCAAAGATCATGGGTTTGACCCCGTCCATCCTTGGGGGTATAAACTTCAACTATGCAACTTCAAGCTGCTTGTGATCCTTAATGGGATGTCAGAAAAGGATTTTAGTGTGGCTCGGTTAGCGACCTGTCTCACATATGAGTCCTGTTGCGTGTTCTTGTGCAAGGCACTCAACAGCTAGATAAATCTCAGCCCAATACCCGAAATCTTAGCATTTACTGTAAATAAAAAGAGCTTCTCTATTGTCATCTACCTTTAGCATCAAATTAACATACATCAGTTAGTCTGACCAATGTTTTGAGTATTTATTTACTTTTGTTACATGTAAAAGGAGCAAATTAGTTTAAGGGCTACGACAACTACTAATAAAATCTCTGTCTTTGAACCAACAGAACTACAGCCGAAATGCCAAGCTGAAGAGGTTTTACAAGGTCCTTTCCACTAACAATGATGGGAAGAAAGAATTCATCTCCACCATGGAAGGTATCATTCATCACTGACTACTTTGCAGCTTGAGTGCCATATCGTTCATGTTGTTCACCACACAATTACAAACATACAAATAGCAAACTACTGTGAATTCAACATTTTCAATTCAATTTTATTTATATAGCGCCAATTCATAACAGAAGCTATCTCATTGCACTTTTCCTATAGAGCAGGTCTAGACCGTACTCTTTATAATATTATTTACAGAGACCCAACAAATCCCACCATGAGCAAGCATTTGGCGACAGTGGCAAGGAAAAACTTCCTTTAAGAGGCAGAAACCTTGGACAGAACCAGACTCAATGGTGGGCTGCCGTCTGCCGCTGCCGCGTTATGAACGGCGTGTTTCAGCATTCACAACTTTCCACCTGATACAATAACATCACCTAATAACTGAATAATGTGTTTGCTCATAATAATGAGAGTGATGCTGATTATTCAGATGACATTGGGAATTGTATGATGAAACGGGGGAAATTATGTTGGTGATGGTCCAATTTTAAATTAGATGTTGAATAGAGTGATTTTTTCAGTGCTTGAGCAAGTTTTCTTTTTTTCTGTCTGCTGACAATGTTTCTGGTTTTCCTCAGCCTACCGCTACCCATTTTATGCAGTGCAGTGGCATCCAGAGAAAAGCCCCTTTGAGTGGATAGATAAGCCGGGCATGGTTCACTCCACTTCTGCTATAAGAGCCTGCTTCTACACTGCCAGCTTCTTTGTCTCTGAAGGTAACATGCTGTACCTTTATATGCTTTATTACATGCTTTAATTTAGTGCCCAAGGACACTTTGACATGTGGGCTGGAGGAAACCGGGGTCGAACCGCCGACCTTATGATGGGTGGACGACCCACTCCACCACAGTCGCCCCATATTATCATTAGCTTAGAATCAGTCAATTTAGTAGCTGTTCTGGAGCTTTCAATCTTATCACATGATCTTCATCAGCAGATGGAGTTCTCATGAAAATGTAAATGTTCAAATTTCCATTTTTTCTGAGCACTTTAAGGAAATTCTTGCCCATGTTGGCTAAAAATCAATCAAAGAAATGTATTATGGCTTTTGCCGTTTCCTTGTGACTGGTTACCAAATTATAGGAGATGTGGCCAATTTAATCTAAATTGTGCAAATATAACAGAATTTAAATGACACATGCACAAATCAAATAAATGTAGTCGATGAAGGTCCTCACAAGTGTAAGACAAAGAGAAACAAATGCATATAGCTCATTTAATACTTGAACAGTGTGAGTGTGTGTTATGAAGAAAAGAGCAGCTGCGGGTCTGTATGGAAGAAGCTTCTTCACTATACTCTTCTTGGTCTCTCTTTTCTTTTCACTCTCGCCTTTTCTTCTTCCTTCCTTTCTTTCTCTCTTCCAGCTATGAAGAACCAGCACCATTTCTCCAGTCCTGTGGAAGAAGACCGAGCTCTCATCTACAACTTCTCTCCCGTCTACAGAGGCATCCACGCTGTCTTTGTGCAGAACTATTACTTTGATTGATGGACAGTACTGAAGACGAAACAGACCTGGGCTCGGTCTAGTCAGAATTTTGTCATTGGTACAACATCTTGGCCCAATTTTAAAACCAAACTTGATGGTGTCGTCACTTGCAGTAGCCTCAAACATCAAGTAGATAATTAGCTTAGCTCATTTGCACAGTAATATGAAATGCAGATGTGCCAACAGGACATGATAGGTTAAATTATTGTCCCTATATTGTTAAAACTACATCCAATCTGACTGGCCCGTATATGGACTATGTTTTGCCTCCAGAATTATATAGGTCCAATTATGGCAAACTAAATTAAATTAACCTAAACATAAAGTACTGATAAATACTTGGTCAAGAAGAATATGACCTACATTCCAAATATCCAATTTTCAGGGTAAAAGCTTACATTTCCATGTTATTAAAATACTTCATTGGATACCTTTGCTGGTGTTTAATGCTATTAAATTACATGTCCCCAAAAAATAAACCATAAGGGGCTTAACAGCCTGAGGGATCAGTGACAGAGTTTTGCAAAACCACTAAAGTCACCTCACTTAAGTTTTCGTACACCCACTCCGGGACCAACAATTTCCCAAATCACTGCCATTTCTGTTTTTATTTTATTGTTTTGTTTTTTTGTCTCTCCAAATATGTTTTTTCTTGGGTTTCTGGACACAGTTCTTGTCAACTTCAACTCACTCACCTCTGGGAAACGTCACGCCTGGTTAGTTTTGTTTGATAGAAGTCAAGTTCCCTTCGGTGAACACCAGCACCAGGCTCTACCCTGTGTACATTTGTTTTAAACTTTTCCACTCTGTGGGATGCATTTCAAAAGATTACAAATTGCCCATAGCCTCATTGGGAGGAATTGTTAGCCTCCTTTAGCTCCTAAAAGTCCAGAAGGTTGAAATTAACTAAAGGCCTTTGTTTTGTTAGTATACCCCAAGCCTGATGAAAATCCCACTTGACCCAGGCTTAAACATGGATAACCAATAAACACTGACTTGCCTCTGTTCCCATGTTGTTTGATCATCAGCAAGAGGCTACTGAAGGTCAGTTAGACTGTGACAAACTGCTGTTTCAGTATCAGTGTTGAATAATGAATGTGAGTCTTTAATAATCTTTCTTTCTGTAGAAATGGAAAAATCCTTTGCTACCTATAGTCCTTTTTTTATGTATTGGCTTTATTCTACAGCACATCACAAGTTGCTCATCTCTCAATATCTGTACGATATACAGCATTCAGTGTGTATACCTATCAATTGGAAATGAAAAGTTAATTAGTTATTTCTTTTAAAGAACTACTATCATATTTTTAAGTTGTGTAATCATGTTGTATCAAAAACTCTATAGATGAGTCTTGAGAAAGAGTTCAGTACATGATTGTATTCTTTTGTTTCCCTGTGGGCATTTAAACCTTTTTACAGGAAATTGAGTATTTTGTATAACATGTTGTTAGAGAGTCAGAGAATGCCACACATCTCTAAAGATTATCAGGATTTTAGAAATTATAGTTTTTACACTGAAACATATTTTGGGTTTTTTTTTTCTTTCAATTTTACAGTAGGCAGATTTCAGCAATGACATTCATTTTATATAAAGGGGGTTGGAAACCTGAAAACCTTGTAGGTATGAGGTTTCCTCATGATACCAACAATGTTCTTAATGGAAAAGGTGGATTTTATGGATCATTTTATGATTGTCTGATTTTAAAATATAACATTGAATGTTTAATGGTGTGGCATGACATCATAACTGTGTTGAGACATTTTGTCATTTCCTTCATCAGCCATTCTAAAACTAGTATACCAAACCAATAAGGCTCATCATTTTGGGTTTTTAACAATTATCAGACAAATACAGGATTTTTTATTTTTTTTAAAAATTTTTGCAGTGCAAGAGAAAGCACACAAAGTCATCAGGTGACCAATACAGCCAAAGTCAAAATAAATAAATGAATGAATAAAAATATTCCCTTTTTGGTTTTGTTAATAAAACCAAAAATAATGAGCCCTACAACAAACTAGTTGTCCAAATCCTACTTTAGAACATTCTATATTATATTTAGTTTAACTCAGTGGCTTTGGATACATGCATTAATTGCACAACTGATTGTACAAGTTTTGCTTCTTTGTTTGACCATGTGTCGGATGATCAGACAATAAAGGAAGTCAAGTAAACCTCAGTGCCTCCAATATCATTTGTTTAGTCTTAAAAGAACACAAGTTTCCATTTACTGTCCCAACATCTGCCCTTACAGCTGACTGACTGACATGTGATGACGTGTGAAACTACTACTACTACTCATTCGCTATGTAGCCTTTATCCTGCTACAAAAACAAGTGTTTTAAACACTTCATAGGCCCAATCCATAGTCATGTCATTGCTGTCCCGTGAAAGGCATGTATCTCCAAAATGTCAACTTTTTATAAGAAAAACAGCATTGTGAGAAGGCATTTTTCATATAATCCATGGTTTTTACAGTAAATGGTTTATTTATCTTAGGAAGCAGGAGAATTTTCTCAACCAATAAAGGAAAAATCACCATAATCTCAGCTTGGACAGTGGCAATATATAATAGAAGAGTTTGAGTTATTGGTCTATGGCCTGGTCCAAAAAGCAGGTCAAGTTAATTTGAAAAAATGTTCTGAGTGAAACCTGGCAGCCCCACAAATCTGGAACATGGAGTAGTGTGTTAATATACATTGTGGATGTAAACATGTTTATAGGAACTTCAACTTAAACCCCCTGCAAATATGGTTTTAAATCTTAGGTACTGTATGCCTCTTCAACATAACATATTCAATGTGCAAAGTCAAAGTTTGCAAAAGAAGAAAAAACACCCTTAGGTATTATTTATTAGGAGTTATTAGGACACTCATAAACTCAGACAGCGCTCAGACAAAACACAAATACTGAAAGCACAAATACAGAAAATCTCTCCAAACTTTTTCAGAACATTTTATGTTCATGTAGGACATGTAGTGTTCCTTTAATTGTCAGTTATTTTACATAACTTAAATTTAGTGGTTGTTTGTGTTAGTCTCTGCATTAAAAGTCATATCAATCAATTTGGGAGTAACAGCCTACCTCACTCCTGTGTTTGGATTTGGCACACACTTGCATAGGGTTTGTACAAAAGATCCACTAGATGGCATCACGATACCACTGAATGTATGCTGTAACAGTGGAGAGACTATCAGTGTTTGCAGACTTGATATCCAGGATTTGAAATGTCTAAGTAACAATTAGTTCTACAACACAAAATTAAAAGTTGCATTGTATTGTATTTTATTTAGTATCCTCCAGTTTCATTACATATTCTCAAGTTTCTTTCAGTATGCTCAACCTTTTATTCCATATTGGCACACTTTGAGTCCATTCTGCAAGCTACAGAATGTGATTCGTATAGTGAGTAACACATTCAGTTTAGAGCTGCTTTGACCATTCGTTGCATATCAGTCACATTTCCTCACCCCAAAATATTTGATATTTCTTGTAAAATTTTGGGATGAAAAAAAAATAATAAGAAGAAGTTAATATCTCAATATGTACTTACAAGTACTTACATTCCTCAGAAAAATGGAAAAACCTCCATAATTCCATGACAACAGGGTAAACTTCATCTGCTGGGGAAGCTACAGAATACCTACCAAATGGACCTTGTGGTGCAATTGGGGTCAAGAATGAACTTTCAAAAAATGATCATTTTAACATCTACAATTCCATCGGCTAAGGAAGACTGTGTGACACAATCAAAAGCTGCAGAACAGCTGTGGACCTGGTGGTGAGATTGTTTTGTCAACCAATGATAATATGTTATTTCTGCTTCAACGAAACAGCAAAAGTTTCCCTATTTTCTCTGTAATGTAACCCTCTGCAGCAAACAGGTGGAGATGGAGTTTTCAGTTTGCTCAAATATCAAATAATCTCTTCCTGTTGTCAGAATGCAGTGATTACACTCTTCATGACCACAAAATGGCATCTACATCCCATCAATATTAAATTGATGTGTTGACAGTAGTACAGTTCCCCACACTACCAAAGAACAGTGAATGCATCACTTCAAATACCAGTATGTGGGACTTGGGAGTGACTGTTATATTCTGCTTAGCTGAAAAAGCAATGCTGAAACTTTTTTTTACTGAGACATGGACGGTGAATCAAATATTTATTCAGGCATAAACTGCTCTTTTGTCACCACTCTTTTATACATTATACATAACAGCCTTGGCCATGGATCCTTGGATACAGTGTGTGCATGTCCCTGTGAGAGTGTGTGATTGCTTGCTATTCAGATATGTGACAGCACATACCAGGACTATATAAGGATAAGGTCTAGACCACATATCAGCTTTATGCTCACACTGGGCAGCTCTTGAGTGAGAGGTAGTTTTTATATCCAGGCAGACACACAAACACACACACACACACACACACAAACACACTCTTCAGCTTCTGTTTCATGGCTTTGTTGAGTTTTCTTCGGATCATTTTCTTTTATCTGATGTACTGAAGCTTCAACGATCTTAAGAAAAATAAGCAGCGTTTCTTTTTCTTTGCAAGATATCTTGAGCGGAGAGGAGAGGATAGGAGGAAAAACAGGAAAGTGCAGTGGATTGGAGAAGAGCAGGGACGGAGAGGAGAGAAAACGACTTACTTGAGGATGCAAGAAATGGATGAAACATAGGAGGAAGGAAAAAAAGAGGGAGTAGGAGGAGTGAAACAGCTGTCAGAAAGATCAGAAAGGGAGGGAAAGGGAATTAGGCACCCAGCCAGCATGTCGATGTAGGAGTTTGATGGGACATATTTGTCCACTGGCTCCCTACAAACCTGATGTGGGTCTGCCCATGTGGAGGTTAATGGGGCCAAGCTGAGTTACAACTGGGGCCTGTGAGCAATGATCCTTAGGCTCCACATCGGCCCCTGTTTGTGTTCACTTGCAGTATGTGGGCTAATTGATTGTGGGATTGATTGTGGGAAGGCAGACTCCTTCGAGAGAGACAATAGGGAATCTGGCACCAAGCTCACACCCTCAGCTGACCATCACACTCACACTGTTTGTTGACTTCAGCTCTGCATTCAACACTGTCATCCCTTCCAAGTTAATCACCAAACTCGGAAACCTGGGCATTAACACCTCCATTTGCAGTTGGATTATGGACTTCCTGGCAAACAGACCTCAGCTTGTTAGGTCAGGCCACAGCTGCTCCACCACCATCACACTCATCACTTAGTTGCCTTGTTACCCAATAGTAGGCACTTCCCCACACCATTTTTGGAACAGCTGATTAACTCTGCATCTTGATTGCCTTGATCTTGCCTGCCTGTTGCTGAATGTAAGGCTGAAACGCCATCATGTAAAGTACATTTAACCCTTACCTGCCTTGTCTGAAAAGTCTGCTTATGGGTCTAAACCTGCAGCCGATGACTCACACCACAGGACCCACTGGACCAATAGGACTCTTGATCCAGTGTTAGGTTGTACTGCCCCAGTGAACTCATTACAGGGCAGTTTGAGCTCTGGGAGCTGCTTTGGAAACTCTAAATTCAACAACAAAAGTGCCACAAGCTGATTCATCCCCACTGCGATTACATCATTTCATTTGCACATGTAATCATGTTGCCTCCAGAGCTTCAGTCATAACTTATTTTGTAATGATGAACCATAATTTTGCACTGTGTAGTTTGTGTCTGACCTTAAGTTGCACATTATGATGTTCTTTACGGGGCAATAAATATTTGAATTAAACTGAAATTAACTTTGGACATTTGGCAAAAGACTCAAAGACTGCCTGATGACTTACATTTCAATTTGAGGCTGAGCGCTCTGTACCCCCCTCCCTCTGCTATTGTATCTATTAAACATGCATTCCACACAAATGTAATAGGCTACTATGGTATTTGATGAATGATGCTCAGTGTTTTTAATTAAATAGCTGATCAAGTAAGGACTGCAACCAGATTCATATTTGTTCCCTGAGACCCATTAATTACACAGAGCTTTCCTCTCATCAATTCATAAAATAACTCAATTTCCTCTGCATTATTGAAGCACAAGGACACATGGGATCCAATCAGAATATTTGGAGTTTATTAAATGATTGAGTGTGGTGGGTTGTGATGGTACTATAAGCAGGGTAATCTTCATCAGACATACTTTATGAGTTACTGTGGAGCTTCACTCAGCCCGAGCATTACCTCTTGAATCCACAACACACACACACACACACACATGCATTCGGTATCTCCCATCAGCCATCCTCATATGTATACACACTACCAGACACAAACAGAGTAATTCCTATCATCATCATGATGATCGTCATCTTCCTGGCAGCATTTCAACAGCAGCAACATTCATCTTCACACCTCATTAACCAAGACAAGGATGTCAGGATCATCTGAATGCACATTAGCATGCATGTATACACACACACACAGAAATCACACAAAATACACACGTGCATTATGTATACAAGTGCTTGTTCATGTAAATCACATATGCACAAACACACACTTTTATGTGCAAGCAGACAACCACACAGACATACACACTCCACCTCCTGCACAGAGACACCTGCAGCGTACAGAGCAGTGCTGATCCATAATGTGCATTCCAACCCCATCATTATCCATGTAACATATCATTACTGCAAGTTAGCCTGTATTATACACCATCCATATCGTTATACATCATGGTGTCTGTGCCTTGAAATGATAGTAATAAACTGTATTTGGAAGGCATTTTTAGTGATGGTGCTTTCAGAATTGCTGCTACTACGTTCCCACACTGAACCACAGAGAAATATGTTTAAGGAGAAGGGAGGGAGAAGTTACTGAAATGTTTTTCTGCATATCTGAGAATGGGTTCTTTATGCCTTTATTACAATTAATAGGTTGGTACTTAAGGCAAAGTGAAGTAATGAGCAAATCATTTGTCATGATTGCAACTCATTGTTGGTGGAAAACCTTGGACAGTTGCTATCCCTCTCTGTCTGCAGGGTAAATCCACAGGCAGGTGAAATGCTCAGCCTTGTTCAGCACACTGAGGTTTGCCCAAGGTCATTCTGGGAGATGTCAGAAATCACAAACTGTAAAGAGCAGGAGAGGATGCCTGAGCACTTTTTTCTTTTGTCCAAAAAAAATGATTGAAAAAAGTTGGATGAACGTGCACATCGGATCTCTCAGATGTGCACGTTCATCAGTGTAGAATTAGCAAAGCACACTACTACAAAGTGATACACTACATAAACAAAATGACAAAAAAGTGCAGAAACAATACATTATAAACAAAAGGGGCAAGGTACATTTTAATCAAGAGGCCAGAAACTAGCAGGTTTTCCATTTAGTGTCCTATCTTGCCATATTTTAGGAGTAAATAAGAGTATTTGGAGACTGCAGATGAACAAAGGAGGGGTGTATTATGCTGCAGGACATTGAACTGTATTTTTTACCATCTTTTGCCATCTTTTGAGTACAGTGAGTGTTTGATATTCACAAGATAGATTTTAGGTGATGACTATTACTCCTACAGAAATCTGGTAAACACATGGCCAAACCTGTACCTCACCCCAAAATTGACAGACAGTGTTCCATCCTACTTTAATCCCTCAGTATTTCAGCCTGATTTTTGCTGCCCCCCCTTGCTGCTTTCGAAAATAAGGATGAACTAGACCACAATGAAATATGTAAGCTTTCAGGGTGGCACCCTGCAGTTTGTCCATGGCCTCTTCTTCAATTATCTTTATATTTTCAGACGTTTTAGGCCTTCAGGTTCAGGTGAGTAGAAAAAAGCCAACATTATACTTTATGTAACAGAGGGTACCAAACAAACTAGCTAGCAGGAATGCGTCAGTGGGCCTTAACAATTGAATCAAAGCCTGAATAATGGACAAACAGCTGCATTAATTCTTCCCCTTGTGCCCTCATGTATGTAACCTTCATTAATTATTTAGATAGGTGGTGAGGGACCAATAAAGCTTAATTTAAAAACTGAACAAGATAATTGAGGCAAAAAGCAAGTCAGTGCTGGATCTCAATAAACTCTAAATAAATAGTCTCTGTAGAACCTGGAGACTGTTTCAGCTACATGTCCTCAGTAAGTGGGAGATCCATATAGATGAAACACAAAAGATCAGAGGACAGCAAAACAGGCGTGAAATTATTAATTAAAGGGTCTCGTCAGAAGTTAGAATCCACTGGATTAGATTCTAGCAATAGCTACAACATTTAAGAGAGTCTAGTCTAGTCTGGAGTCTGGAGTAGATTTATTACTATTATTTTGGATCACATAATTGGATGACTTGACTGAGGACCTGCAGCTGTTAAAAGAGTGGTTGGGGTTAAACATATAGATACAGATACATACATTTGAGGCTGAAATGTTGTGCAATCTTCAGTGCCTCTTTAAAAATGTCGATAAGGAGCCTTTTTTAAAGTTTTGTGATTTTATTTTGACTTGCCATTCAAATACTATAGCAGCCTCCCACATATCTAGCTAGCTAACACAAGTTAGCTGAAATAAATGACTAACTTACTGATCAAAATGCAAATAAGATCCCTCTGAGTATCTGTAAGAACAGTTGACTGCAAAATCAGGTGCAAGACTGCTGATAGTGAATCACAATTGAAAATGTAAATTAATTAGTGTCTTCTTCCTGAAACTGCTCGGCTAACTCCTCTAGGCGATTCTGAGTTTTGAGAGTGGCTGTCAATCATGCTAAGTCTGGATGAGACGAGATACTTTGATAGATAATTGCAGCTCTTTAAGCCTTTAAGTTAGGTGAGCATAGGTTGGCGCGGGTTGGAAACGTGTTGGGGTGAAGTGTGATTGTGTGTGTGTGTGTACTTGTACTTGCTGACTGAAACACATTTTTTACCTACTGAGTGGGGACATTTTTGGCCGGTCCTCACAACTTCAAAGGGTTAGGCATTTAGTTGTGATGGTGAAGGTTAGGGTAAGGGGCTAGGGAATGCATTATGTCAATGACAGTCCTCAGAAGTGCAAGGACGTGTGTGTGTGTGTGTGTGTGTGTGTGTGTGTGTGTGTGTGTGTGTGTGTGTGTGTGTTGTGGGTAGACTAAGAGAGAAAAGCCAACCTGTAAATCAGTTTAATATGAACCAGACTGACACCTGGAGGTAAAACACATCAAATGGAGAAACCAGAGGCCTTTAGAGAGAGATGGAGGGAGGGAAGAGGGACTGAAAAAATGGAAGACAGAGTGAGGAGAGAGAGAAGGAAAGGGATAAAAAAAAGGGAAATAGAGAAGGTATTGGCAGAAAGAAGAGACAGAACAGGAATTTACAGAAAAAAAGAGAAAAGGAAAAGAGAGAAGGATAAGACAGAGAAAGGAGGGACAGATCAAGGCAAGAATGAGGGAGAAAGAAAGGAAGAGAGAATTAAGACTTATTTTTAGGCTGAGAAAAATTGAGAGAAATGGAGAAATTCAAGGAAAATTCCACCCTTGGAAAATCTTTTGATGGGTGATAATTGCAATGCATTTTCAACTAGGAACTGACACATAAATTCAAGCCATGTCCACACTAATATTGGCAACTTGAAAGATGTTATCCCTAATGTTTTCCATCTGCTCTTTCCCCATCTACACTAAAAGATCAAAGAAAGACTCAAATGAAAACCTTTCAATCACTTCATCCGTTTTAGTTAGTTCAACAGGGGTTGGTAAACATGGATCAAGATTCTACTGAAATGAATTGTCTGAGATTGGTCTGAAAGTTTACTTTTAGAAATGCTGGTGTGACCTGCCCCCAAAGCCTGACATCATAGTGTGAGCATCAAGCTGTTGCTCAGAGCATTTCACTACCTGATAAGTCTCCCTTCATAAATGTTTTCATAAACTCCTGCACTGCTCTAGAGGTACACTTTTGAGATAGATTATCAGATTTTGTCAGGAAAAAATAGGATAGGCATTTTTGGCAGTTCCTGTTGAAATCACACATCAATGTCAAGCATTTGATGAATTCAAGTTATTTACAGACATGCTGTTTAAAGCAGAGATGGTTTATAGTTTGACACACAGGAAAAATAAACCAATGACAACATCATTATGTGTTGAGCTATTCTGAAACTAAATAAGCAATCACTGAGAGAGTTAAAACTTTGGGTATGAACCCTGGTGAAAAATCATGGATATGTGTGCTATTTTCACTCATGCAGCTTATGAATGATTGATGGTGCTGTCTGAAGTCATTTTTATTTTTTGTTAAGTGTTTTTTTCCCAAAAGTTATACCAAAGCAGTGAAAAAATTTGCAGGTTTATAATGTTGACTCTGCAGACTACTATGCAATCAGGGGTACATTGGAGAATTTTGTCCTCAGTGCTTTCTGCTAGAAAGCCTTACTACTTGGTTAGGTTTAGGCACCAAAACTACTTGGTTAGGGTTAGGAAAAAAGAAAGTAGAAAACCTTTCAGCCAGAAAGCCCTGAAGGCAAACTTATGTGCCCCTCAGGGCTTCTAGGAAGAACAGGTTGACCCATAAACCAAGTTGCTCTCAGTGTGAATTATGTGAGTTAAGTTAACCACTTGGTTATTTGCGATTTCTTCAAGTAAGAAAGCAAGAGAAGAAATGAGCAGGAGTTCGGTGGAAGGTTGCAGACTTGTGGGAATCTGGCTCAAGGGATAGTTCCTACATGAAACTGCTCAAACAAATCTATGGATTATCTTGAGTAACCGGGTCATGATTTCAGGAAAGAGATATCGCTGTTTTTCAAATGTATTTTTTTGGCGCCTTGAGCACCACAAGCCGAGCGCCATCTAGTTCCATTATATTCCAAAAAGGCAGACATCTCTACGGCTGATATCTCCAAAACTCGGCAACTCACACCAAAACAATCTAGATGGATAAATAGCACTACAAGTAAGAGGAAAAATATGTATTTTTGATTTTGGGGTCAACTGTCCCTTTAAAGTATCAAAAGCAAAATACACATTATGCAGAATGGCCCCTTTCAGAGTCTATTACTATGTATATAATGTTATTGTTTGATTAGTACTGATGGCTTAATGTGTAAGCAGCATTTAAATGTTCTGAAATGCATTCCTATGCATTCCTAAAATACACTGTCCGTCTGACCCACTGCTTCCGCTGTTGTTGTTGTCTTAGCTAATGCAAAATGGAGAGAACTAGCGAGCCATGCTGATTGGAAAATTATGACATGTGCATCAGAACTGAACAGACCAAATACAGGAAGGAAAATGGAGAGAGAAATTAAGGGTGAGATAACAATAAAGAGAGGAAGGTGAGGAAGGAAAGGGATTATTTGTAATTGAAAGATAAAATGGTAATCATCCAGAGGGGGTGAAAGATTGGAGCTCTCCTTTTTCATTTAGGTGGCAGGCATATGGGAGCAATGGAGACGAGAGAAAGAGGAGAGAAAAAGAGAGCTAAGTGGATGGAAGGACTGGGGGAAATAGAGTAAGAGAACAAAGAGGAAAGATATAAGTATGAAAGACAACTGGAGAGGGGAAGAGAAAAGTGATCTGCTCAAATTCCAGTTTTCTACCACTCATCCTTCTTCATAATAGAACTGTCAAATCAATGTGGAGCTTAACGACAAGCTACTCTCCTGCTTCTCACTGTCTCTCTTTTACTCTCCATCTATTTATCCCTCTTTTTTCTCTATTCTCACTTCTTTTAACCATTTTCTGTCCTCTTTCATACTCTAGTCCTTTTTATTTGTTTCCTACTGTTTGCTACAGCTTTTTGTCCATCTCTTGCCCATCTGACTCCTTTGTCATTGTTTGTACTTACTAAATTTTGATTAGAGAAAATAATGCTAAAAGGTGTTTTTGCTTGCTTTTGTTTAATTTTAATACTTCATACTCTATTCTTGTTTTACTTCACTCTCTCTTGAAAGTTTCTGCATACTTCCTGTACCTCGCTCCTTATCACTCCATAGGTACTCTCTTATTTCTTCCTGTTTTGCCCTGCATGTATTACTAACCTTCCTTTCTTCTTCCTCTCTACCGATTTACTTCATACTCACATCCTCGCTTTTCTTCTTCCCCTCACTTTGTAATCCCTCTCAATTTTCTCTCTCTTTGGTGTATGTAAATTTGGCCTAAAAGCTCTGCATTTAAACAGCACTGGCTTCCTGGGTTCTGAATAGTTGATAAAAGATACAGAACCCAAGTTTGCTTCAGCTTCAGGTCACGAACAGATGGCCGGACATTCTCCTTCAGGAGGTTTTGGTAGACAGCAGAATTCATGGTTCCATTTATCACAGCAAGTCTTCCAGGTCCTAAAGCAGCAAAACAGCCCCAGACCATCACACTACCACCACCATATTTTAAATATACAAAAGTTGAACTTGGGTTCTGCAGCAGGACAATGATCCAAAACACACCAGCAAGTCCACCTCTGTATGGCTGAAGAAGAACAAAATGAAGACTTTGGAGTGGCCTAGTCAAAGTCCTGATCTGAATCGTATTGAGATGCTGTGGCATGACCTTAAAAAGGCAGTTCATGCTCGAAAACCCTCCAATGTGGCTGAATTACAACAATTCTGCAAAGATGAGTGGGCCAAAATTCCTCCACAGCATTGTAAATGACTCATTGCAAATTATCGCAAACGCTTGATTGCAGTTGTTGCTGCTAAGGGTGGCCCAACCAGTTATTAGGTTTAGGGGGCAATCACTATTTCACACAGGGCCATGTAGGTTTGGATGTTGTTTTCCCTTAATAATAACAACCTTCATTTAAAAACTGCATTTTGTGTTAACTTGTGTTATCTTTGACTAATATTTGTTTGATGATCTGAAATATTGTTGTATTGTTGTATTGTGTGACAAACATGCAAAAAAATAAGAAATCAGGATGGGGGCAAACACTTTTTCACACTGTATATCCCACTTTCATGCTAAAACTTAAAATAATACAGTTTGCTCTGAATTGGAAAATAAAGTGTAACGTTTTTGTCCCATTCCAAGTTGCAAGCCTTGTGGTCCTGTTAAGTGCAACACATACAAGCCTAGCATCAAGAAATTAAATATCACTTTGCTGATTTGAAACGTTCAGAGATCAAAGATCAGTATTCATGAACTATGGAGTTCGTTGTTGACGTGATTGCGTCACCATTCAAATGCCATGTATGAGGAAGTCTGGAGTGGCAGAGAAATATGTTAGAGTGGTGCAGGACATGTATGAGAGCTGTAAGACCGTGGTGAGGTGTGCTGTAGGTGTAACAGAGGAGTTCAAGGTGGAGGTGGGTCTGCATCAAGGATCGGCTCTGAGCCCCTTCTTGTTTGCTCTGGTGATGGACAGGCTGACAGATGAGGTTAGACAGGAATCTCCATGGACTATGATGTTTGCGGATGACATCGTGATTTGTAGTGAGAACAGGGAGCAGGTGGAGGAAAATCTAGAGAGATGGAGGTCTGCTCTGGAAAACAGAGGAATGAAGCTTAGCCGCAGTAAGACAGAATACATGTGCGTCAATGAGAGGGACCCAGGTGGAACGGTGAGGTTACAGGGAGCAGAGGTGAAGAAGGTGCAGGACTTTAAGTACTTAGGGTCAACGGTTCAGAGCAATGGAGACTGTGGAAAAGAGGTGAAGAGGCAAGTGCAAGCAGGTTGGAATGGGTGGAGAAAAGTGTCAGGTGTGTTGTGTGATAAAAGAGTATCAGCAAGAATGAAAGGAAAGGTGTTCAAGACGGCGGTGAGACCAGCGATGTTGTACAGCTTAGAGACAGTGGCACTGAAGAAAAGACAAGAGGCAGAGCTGGAGGTAGCAGAGCTTAAGATGTTGAGGTTCTCTTTGGGAGTGACGAGGATGGACAGGATCAGGAATGAGTACATCAGAGGGACAGCTCATGTTAGATGTTTCGGAGATAAAGTCAGAGAGGCCAGATCGAGGTGGTTTGGACATGTTCAGAGGAGAGACTGTGAATATATTGGTAAAAGGATGCTGAGGTTGGAGCTGCCAGGCAGGAGGTCTAGAGGAAGACCAAAGATGAAATTTATGGATGTAGTGAGAGAGGACATGAAGTTAATTGGTGTGAGTGAAGAGGATGCAGAGGACAGGGTTAGATGGAGGCACATGATTCGCTGTGGCGAGCCCTGAAAGGGAACAGTCAAAAGGAAAAGAAGACGAAGAAGTACAAATTCCCATGATAGCCAAGGTTATTTTGGGAGAAAAAATGAAAATTCTTACCAAAACATCCATCACAGATGACAGACCAATTTACAGGTTTAACACTGACCTACGGTACTTTCTGCTGTCTCACTTCACTGCATGGTTATTTTGTTTGTTATGTGACAGTGTTGTTTCAATTCCGTCTCGTCGTAATCGTGAATTGGCTTCATGTCCTTGTGAACTGTATAAACTGTTTGGGATGGATCTATCATTTCTGATGGTTTCATGGACCTTGTATGCTCTCATTCAGAGCTTATATGGTCATCGCCAAACTCCCGTGGGCAGGATCCAATATTCTCTGGAGTTTTTGTTGCAACTGATAGACCACCAACAATCACATGAAGATTCATTCATTAAGAGTTGCAAACACAGTATTATCTTGAACAAGATTCAAAATCATTACACAAACTATGAAGGGGATGAAAAGAGGCTGCGTGCAGCAAAGACTGAAATGACTCCAGCTCAGATGTATCCCACTCCCCACTATAGTCCTGGTGAATGTACATTTGATCAGAAACTAGATCAATGAGATCCGAGCCAATCCAACCCACCCACAGATATTCAGGGATGCATGCATCATGGCCTTCACAGAGACTTGGCTTACAAACACGGAAACCAATTCTGGTCTGACAGTCAGTCGCTTTGAAGGCGCCCATCAGACTGGACAGAGATGTCTACTCCAGCGGTGGTGCAGAAACATCACCCTAAAGCTTTGTTTATACAGTACTTGCGTGAGACACTGTGGGCCTCCGCAGAGCTGCGAGCATGCACAGAGGAGTTTATGCACAACACGTTTGTTGCAATATTCTCTTACATGCCAGGGGGCGTACAAACAAAAATAAGAAGTCAACGAGTCTTACCAGAAGAATGTCTTTATCCAACGTGGCGATCCCTCATACTTTTCCAAACTTTCCTACAAAATGACATATCTTTTGCCAGTGTGGTGGGCGATCTCGCTCCATGAATTTAGAGCCATTTGGCTGTCCCTGTGGTGTCTCAAAGAAGGGTGGTAGAGGAGTTTGTGTTAGAAACAATAGCTTTTAAGTATGAAATGTGTGTGTTTCTGCATTATCAAGGTTAACTGACCCTGGTCTTTACCTACTTCGATAAGTATGTGAGGAGGTTCCGACTGTCTCAAGATTATAAGAATTTTTGTCTAGATAACTAAAAATTGCCGCACACACCTCCATCTGTGACCTTGTTTGGTGGGCAACTGAAAACAAGGTTGGAAAGGTTGTTTCTTTAAACAAATCCCGTCTAACCATTGTTGTGTGAGGGGTTATATCACCTTTGAATATGCATTTGACCACTAATGATGGAGTTACGTGTGTCTACATCATTTTGTCTGTGCCCAGCACATCTGTAATCATTGCTATAGATGTGCTATTCTGATTGATATTATTTTCATCATCAGAGAAGGAAGGGTGTTAGTTTTAATGATTATTCTGATGCTATAGTTTTGATAATTGTATAACTGAATGAAATGTAAACCATGTGAAGCACTATTGTTATTAATGGAAGGTGACAGATTGAAAAGATTAACTTACTGTATGCGAAACAAAAGACTAAAGCTTGATATTAGATAAAACTTCAGAAACTTCAAAGCTTAACATGAGTGGAGGATCTGTAACTGTAAATTGTAAGCGTGACCCCTAGTATCTAGCTAAACATAACCCCAAATAAGATAAAATTGGTATTTACGATGAGGGAAGTGAGACTTACTTGAATTAAATCAAATAGCCTTGCACAGTCAGCACTAGATAATTCAATCTATACTCACAACAGGTCGGACTAGATTTTGAATGTAAATATAAGGTTATCTCATTTACTTTGAATACAGTTTTTACAGTGTATGAAAATGTTGTGGGTTTTTAAAAAAAATACATTTTACTGTCTCCCAGACACTACAACAACAAGCCATTCGTTCAGTGTTTTGGACATTTTTACAGGACAAGAGTTTGCTGATGCACACAGACACTGGCCATTGCAAGGTTATGACCTTTCTACCTGCCCAAATGGCACTGCCAAGATGATGAGAGGAGGAGGAATGAGATCCTCCTACCCGGGCTCCCTCCTTCTGCTTTTCAATTTATCTCTCTGTGGGTTCGTATGGCAAAAACACTATGAAAAATATTCTCTCTCCTTGTCATTCTCACTGTTGCTAGCTCTCTCCAATACTCTTCGCTGCAGGTTCACATAGGGAGAATTATTTGTCTCTCTTTCTTTCTCTATTTGTCTTCACTGTGAGCTGGCAAAAGAAAAATGCAATGGAGGAATGTTCCCAATGTTTCTCCTTTTGTCTTGCTTCTTGTCCTTTAATTCTTTTTTCTCTTTATATATCAAGATCCTTTAGAAGACAAAAAGTGTTTGTTTGACTGTAGCAGTTTCCATCTGAATACTATATATAAAGCAAATCGTAGTCTTGATGATGGAAGTGATGACCATGAAGGCTCAATAATGATGAATTCCAAACATAAAAACTCAAAATGAGACCCAAACTCTTTCCAAAGTAATAAAGGAAATCGTGTTTAAGTCAAATCCTATGTTCAATTCCTGGTTGAAAAAACGATGTTGCTCTTGGCGTCTTCCAATCTGCATCAACTTTCTTTATTCTAAGGCTTTTCTGGTAAGGTAGCTATCGGTAAATCCAATACAGTGTAATTTTATTTTTTGTGCTGCCATCAAAAAATAAAAATAGTTCTTAAAGTGAATAATGTATTTTGTTTTACAGTAGATGACATTAGAATCATATATTGGTAAAATGAATGAGACACAGTAGGGTTTGTCTGTGTGGCTATACATTATGACTGCTTCTAAGAAATACCATTACTCATGTAACGGGAGCCTAGTTGTCGTAGTGTACGATCAGCGAAACCAAATGCTGATGCAGAACACAATGAGATGGTTTTAGTAGTAAAGTCAATCTTTTATTTTAACTGCAAGTATTGACTGGGGATTGCACTTTTCCAGGGTGGTAGATCCGGCGCCGTCTTCAGCAGCCCCAGAGGAAACGGTAGGCCCGGTTCAGGGTGGGCTGCGAAGATCCCGGAACGGAGACTGGAGAGGTGTATTCTGGCCCGGTTCATGTAGAGCGATGTGTAGACCCGGACGGGCAGTGGATCCGTGGAGAGGAGTAGGCTGGATCTGAGAGGCTGTGGCTCGTGAGGTGTAGATGGCAGAGTCGGAGAGACAGCCGGCAGGAGTAGCGTAGCAGAAGAGACAGGCAAACAGGTTGGTAGGGATCCGGGAGGAGAGTGTGGCTGCGATCACTGACAAAGGGTAAATAAGTGTACGGCGACAACCTGGCGCTGGTAGTGTGGTAGAGCCTGGTATTTGAACTGTGGAGACTGATGAGTAATTGGTGTCAGTTGTGCCAGTGATCAGCAGCAGGTGGAAGACCAGGGAGTCAGACCAGAAGATACACACACACACACACACACACACACACACACACACACACACATCTTGAAACGAACAGAGGACACATAAGAAACACAAGGAGAGGAGAGCACACAAGAGCACGCAGGGATCGGAAGGGCATGGTGGCTGACTATGACACTAGTATGCTTTCATTAGCTTTTATGTTATAATATTGGCTTAATTGCTAAGTGCATTACTTTGATTCCATCTGACGATCATATCATAAAGTGTAAGGTATCTCACACTAAAATTCTATAACAAGTTGCTCATTAATAATCAATATTTTAGTAATGTTCTGTTTTTCTCATTGATACAGCTCTTTGACATTAAGGAAGCAAATTTATTTGAACCAGATTGTTGGAGTGCAGTGGCAGATTCATAAAAACAGTTTGAGTTCATCTTGCTCAGAATCCCCAGACCGTTATTTTTACTTGCGCAATTGGAACATGTAGAAACATGAATTCAAATCATAGTTAACCGTAGCCTATTTGGCAGATCAGTGTTAAAACTATGTTGCTACTCACTATGCTGACGTTTAATTGCCCTTGAGCCTGAGAAAAAGAATATTGTCCACAGTCCCTGGTTTAAGCTGGATTCTCCGTTCTTGAATCACAAATCCAGCCGAGGAAAAGTCTCTTTCACTGGCTGTGCTCGATGCTGGGATGGCGAGCACATTCTGTGCAATCAGTGCCAGGTTTGGAAACATTTTAGCATGCTCCTTCCACCAACACAAAAGGATCATCCTTGGGTGTCTTGAATTTGATGTAGGCTGCCACTTCATCCTGAGGCTACAAACTTTCATCGCTAGAGTCCTCCGCGTCACCTGTTGGTCGCGGATGGGTCTTGTGAAAAATAATTTTGTATTACTCATTATGTCATGTATGTCATTAATTCATTTCATTTTAGTTTCAGTCCCCACAATGGGGAGATGTGTCTGAGTGAAACCAGATGTCCTGTATATGGTTTAGGCCACGTGAGCCACGTGGACATTACGTTTTAAGAAAGACTTGACTCCTTCCATTGGATGTAAAGTAGTATCTTTAGGTTTACATCCAATCACAGTAAGGTTCTTTGTTCTGTAACCAGTATATACTATATGGTATCAGAAGTGTTCAGAGAGATACTTGGGTGGAACTGATGGGGTAAGACCTGGCAATCTCCTTGTAATTAATTACAAATATATATTTTATATACTTCAACCCTTCTGTGCTTTGTGTTTATTGTGTCCTGAGTGCATTATTACATAATTTCCACAACAGTCTCTTCTCTTGTGGTGGCCGTGGGCCCAGTGTATATTGCAGGGGGCTTCCACATTTCTTTCTTGAAAATAGTAAAAACGAACCGAAAAATCAATGCTATTTTAAGAGGAAAGGCAAACAAAAAAGAAACAAACACACATTTGTACTATATGACTTTTTGAACTCCTTATAATGCCAACAAGCACATCAGTTGCATAAGAAATGCCTTCTAAACTGTACGTTGTGATTTTTTGCCTTCAGAGGTC
Source organism: Siniperca chuatsi (assembly GCF_020085105.1). Lineage (NCBI taxonomy): Eukaryota > Metazoa > Chordata > Actinopteri > Centrarchiformes > Sinipercidae > Siniperca > Siniperca chuatsi. The sequence continues at coordinate 4,437,460 of NC_058043.1, read as the reverse complement.
AAGATTGAGATTTGATTGCTGAAATTACTCATTTGGCACTTCAATGAGTTGCGAGACTGACATAAATATTCTTACAGCCATAATGTAGTAGCCTACCTTTAACAAGATGGTGTGCTTCTCTGGGAATGCTCATCACTTCACCCTGGTCTGCAGTTGTGCTTTAGCTCCCACTTGTTGATGTAATGCAAAGTGACACAAAGTAGACCGATCATCTGTCCACAAGTTTTACCCGTGCCGGTAACCGGGAATTTATATAAATATTTTTTACCTATTACACAACTTTTTTCCGTGTTATCCGGCGAATACCTGACCCAGTATAGGACTCTGGCCCAGGGGATTCGGAACAAACAAATGATGTTGAACCATGTTCATTATTCAACTCTCTTTTTGCTCAATATCAAACTTAATAGGCATATTAAGTCAATATATTGTTTCATTTTGCTTTTTTCACAGATAAAAAAAACTTCTTTTTTAAAACATGGTATCAGTTTATTTTTGATAAACTTGTATTCACTATTTTTGATATGTACTATTATAGAAATGCAAACAAATCTACAGAATTGTATTTGCATTATTTCATAAATTTTCCTATATATTTTATGTGTTTTATTTTTGCATTTATTTTATTCATTGCAAATATGGCTAAAAGATTAAGTGAAATATTTATAATTTAAAAAATTTATAATATTTAAGTAAACTTTCAAACACTGTTAGGTCCAATGAAAATGAACAGAACAATTTTAGTAGGCCTTTGATGAGATGATGTGATGGAATAATCCCAGCGCTTATTCTCTTCTTATTTACCTTTTTTTCCCCCGTTAACTTTTTATTCATCTTTGTCTCCCTTTTTCCAGCCCCGTCCTCTGCAGGGAGAGTGATTAAGAGTGATCTGTTGGAGTACTTTATCTCTCTTTCCTTTTACAGTTGGATTATGCAGAAAAAATGTGCTAAAGGAATATTCTTTGTTTTTGTGTTTGTGTGGTACCTCTCTCTGTGCGATATTGTCTGTAGTACCTGTGCAAAATCAGTTGCTGTCTGCATACTCAGCAGGTGTGCTTGTTCGTTCCCACCCTGCTGTTTAAATGACATCCCAGAGAGGTGCCCGAGGATGAGAACTGGAACCAGATTACTCATTCATTTTAGAGGACTGGGATTATGGGGAAGAAAAGGTGCTGAAATAGGAAGAAGAGAGGAAATGGAGCAAACAGGGTGGATAAGTCAGGATGTGGTGGGGAGGAAGACAAGGCAAAGGTGAGGGAAGAAAGGAAAATGGAAATGGGGAGATGGAGTGGAAATCAAAGCTAAAAGTAGGGGAAAGGTGAAGAGAACATAGATGATATGTGGGAAGGAGATTGTATAAAAGACTTAAGGAGGATGGAGTTAAGCGACAAGCTGAAGGAATCAGTGGTGCATTCGTCCATTATGCCTAAACCATTTAATTTAGTTCTGTCAAATCTTTTCAGCCCATTATGAATTTCCACAAGATTCAGACCCATGCAGGGTCTTGTACTTGTCTATTAGCTGCTTGAGACATTTTTGTATGTGTGTAAGAATTGCAAGTGTTGCTTATTTGTTAAATCATTATACTTAATTTGAGCAATACAGGTGTGCTTATGCTAATATTATTGAAAGGACGCAGAGAAAAAATGTTTTTCAACCACTTATGCAAGTGGCACACTGCTTACATGTTTTACAATTTGATTAACTCAATCACAAAATAGAACCTTGAAGGTGCAATGCGTAAGAGCTGAGGCTACTCTCCACCTGTCGAATTCATACTCCAAAAAACAGCAGCAACACATGAGGGAAGGAGAGTCTTTCAAAATAAAACAGGAAATAACATACATAAACCCTCAAACCGTGACACAGACATATTTGACATAACGTCAAAACTGTTATTTCTTCACATTCTGTTGATCATTTTAGTTAATTTTTGAATCTGAACTATTTAACTAATTTAATCTCTTCAATTCTTACAAACTGCGGCTTTAAATATTAAATAATAATAATTTTATTTATAGAGCAAAAGCAAGAAGCACAAAGTGCTTTCCAAGGTCAGAAAATTAAAAACATAAGCAGTATTATGGACAATTGCAATAGGTAAATGATGAAACATGTGTAAATACATACAAGCATACACACACATACATACATAGTACATTCATATGTACATATATTCAGCAACAGCTCATGACCACAGAAGTGTAGTCTATCAGCCAAAGCAGTATTCATTGGTTTTTTTGGCCGTATGGGCAGTGGAACAAGTTGTAAACACAACAGTGACATATCACTTTATAAAGTTGAACATGAACATGTTGGCAAACAGCTGACAGTAGCATTAACATGGACTCATGTTGAACATTGGACAAATATGAGTCCAATGTTCACTCTGTTTTGGTCGCCACCAACTCCATAAGGGAAATACCTGGTTCTTTATCTGCTACTGTGTTCACCAGAGAGCCGCTGAATTTGCCTGCTGCTGCTGCAGGAAATGGCATTGATGAGAACGCTGAGACTGAACCAAAACAATGAGCTAAAAAACGTTAAAACGCTCCTTGGAGCTGAAGGGAACTGCAGAATTGGCTGATAATTCTCTGTGGGTTTGTGACTACGAATGAACCCTTTTACATTACACATAGTCATTTAGTTTATTGTTAGTATAAAAGTATTGGTTAGAGGAGCTTTAAAGTAGGAGACAAACGAGATGTAGTATGATAGGTAGAATTTATATTTACTTTTGCAATTTGCAACATTTGATGACTTGTGTATGTCAAGCTTAATAGAAATGCAGCCACGGGGGAATCACACAGCCTCGTGCCTCAGTCTCACTATCTTTTGCTCAGTTTTGATTGACTGTTGTCAGTATCCAAAAAAAAGGGAAAAGTGGAAGACGGAAATTATAAACCATAAATAGAAGACTTGAAAGAAAAGGAACAGAGGGGAGTGAAGAGAGCACAAGTGAAAAATAGATGAAATACTCTGAGAAGAACACACACAAACAAACGTAAAAAAAGGAAAATGATAAATCCATTCCACCTTCTTGGAAACTCGGCAGTAATCACTTCCACCGCTGTGTAGACTTCTGCTGTCTATGATTCCACTGCCCTGTTATTTGTCAGATGTTTAACAGCCGTGATACTCGGCCTGAGCTGCCAGGAAATAGAGACGGACAGGACTGCAAATTATACACGGGGCACATTCAGCCAAGCTGTCTGATAGTTAGACACATGGCTAATGACTCGTATAGACCTCATTGTTTTGTGTTAACCAAAGAGTTAGCTTGTACTCTGGACAAACAAAAATCCTGAGGTACTGCAAGTATTTTTACTCTGGAAAACTGGAGTAAAAAAAAAAGGTTCTTCAGTGGGTTTTTGTGGGATAAACGAAGTTATATAGAATCAACATTTACTGAGAAATCACTTATCTGAACAGGTTTGCTTTACTACAGCAATATATATAGAGAGGGATTCTTTAGCATTAATTTGGGTACCACATGTATTTGTCATAATCCTAAAAGTCATCTATAATGTAGTTGTCAATAAGTTCTTTAAATAGTTTTTTACTGCTTTAAATGTACCTTGGTAACCAAACCATACAAAAACGTTTACCAAAATGTCTCAGAGCACTTTCCTCTCTTTTTTGCATGTTTGATATTGCAGAGATTGAGACATAATGTGATTTTTACAGTATGTTGTGCTGTGCATGCATCACTTTTACAATGTAGCCTCAGAATAATAGATTGCATTAAATAAATACTTGTACTAAAAGGTTCCTAATATTTGTTGAGATTCTGCAGCACCTTGCAGCATACATCTGCAGATTAATGAAGGAAAAATGTTCTTGAAAGTACTTGTAACCCTTTCATAAAAATAGAAGCTCTATTTTAGCACCACTCACGTGTTGTGTGATATTAAATAGTAATTAGTTTTACTTAGCTTATACCTATTCACATTAACATAACTACTACAGTTTAAGGTAGTTTCTGGAAAGATTAAACAGAATTTTGAACTTTAAACTGGTAAATGTTTCCTGTACCCACTGCAGACATTTTATTGATATATTGCCAGGACAGATATCACATCAATGCAAAGCAAACATTTGCATTTAATAACACTTGATGTGAGAGCTGTGCTGTGTTAAAGTCATCCATCAGCTTTTTTACCGAGCTTGTCTGTCCATATTGTTTTCTAGCACTGCATGTAATGACCTATGCCTTCTGTTTTTCTTTTGATGCTTGTGTCACATACATCAACCACACATACATATTTCACATAAAATAAATATACACTTTCAGTATAAAAATCAATTCATAATTTTTAGAGAATAAAACTTAATAATGCATTCTTCTTTTACTTTCTATATTGCTATTGCTAGTATAATCTGAAATATGTTATTTTGAATATGTTAATACAACTTCATTCAACATAGAGTGTCATTTTGAAAGAATTTAAGGAATCACTTATTTACCTTTGGGGCCTTATTTTTTAACACATACTTCCTTACTTCCCTCCTTTCTTCCTTCCTCTTCCCCTCCTCTGACACTCCTCTTTTTCACAGATCATTAAAGGGAAGGGTAGATGAAAGGAAGAACGGATAGGTAGATGGATAGGTGGAAGGATGAGGACAGACAAACATAAACACACACCAGTGAACACACCTTGTCCTCCAATGTAGCATGTCTCTGTTTTCTGATTTGCGACCTCATTGGTTAGGTTTAGGCAACTAAAACTACATGTTTAAGGTTGGGGAAATATTGTGAACATTGTTAAAGGAAAACAACTTTAACTTTTGGTCAGAGACAGGATGCAAGCCATGGTTTCTGCTGTCAAAGTCAGAAGCTTTGTGCACCCAATCATCCACCCCATCCTCCTCCCTAGGAGGTTTCTAATTCTGCCTTTGCTCTGGGAGAAAACAGTCATCATTTGCATGATCACAAAAGGTCGCTTGAAAAATGTAAACATAGGTGAAGTCTTTCAACAAATGACAGTACTGTAGTTTTTCTGATAAGGATAGTCTCCCTGGTTAAGGTTGGATCATGTCCTTGATTTTTCAAGTGACTTTTGCCTTAAGTCCTACTTTGTATGTATGATCATACTATGATCATACTACTAGACATACTGGGAAACTGGACTTTCAGAGTCCTAAAATGGTTCAAGCTCTTTCTCCGGGACAGGAACTATTTTGTCTTAAACGGCAGCCATGAATCCAAGCAGAAAAACATGATCTGTGGAGTTCCCCAGGGCTCAATCCACAGACCTCTTTTATTTAACCCTTGCTTCCATTAGACCAAATTATCCAAGAAAATAAAATCAACTATCATAATTATGCACACAACGGCCAAATTTTCCATGTTCTGTTAAAGTGCAAACGAATCAACAAATCAACAAATCAATGATTGGATGTTCCTGAACTTCCTTCAGCTAAACACAAACAATACAAAGACAAAACGCAAAAGAAAAAAGTCAGAGTCAATGCTGATCTTGGCTCTCTGTCTTTAAAAAAACGAAAACCAAGTCAGAAATCTTGGTGTAATCATGGACTGGAAAGTGACACTGTTCAAGATTGTGTACAGTTAGACACATGTAATAAATCTTGCAATGTCCTCAAAAATGTACTGCAAACGTTCCAAACTTCCAGTCTTGCTTCATCTCATAACAGTAATGCCAAGTGGTTACAATTTGGTTAACCGATCGACATATTTTCAGTCAATCTACTACTGGGTTCATACAATCTAAACTTACAGTCATCAGTTATATAAAAAAGCCAACTACAAATTAACAGCAGGGCAAGAATTCGTAAAATTCGACCAAACTGCTGACACTCTGAGAGCCGGTCAAAATTTCCCAGCTATCTTATAATCTTCACATGTGGCATCGGCTTATAGTTTACGTTATAGCTTGCTTAGCTCAGTTTTAGCCATAGTAGCAAGAAAACAGCCACATCAAAACCATATATCAACGCCATTTGAAATGTTTTTTGGCATGGTTTGTGTTGTCATTAGTTGCACTAAAGATACGTTTTGCAAGTAGGCGATTTGTTAATTTTTAACAGGGGGGATGGCCCAATGGGAATGGCATCCTCCCTCATCCCCCCTAAAATCGCCAACTGCGTGTCACTAAATAGCTAATGTTAGATGTTACTTACCAGTCTAAAAGAAATGTTGAGAGTTCAGCACTTTAGCATGCTAATTTCAGCAGATATCTCTGCAACACAATACATAGATGTCATTGACATAACGTCAGAACTGTTACTTCTTCACATTCTGTTGATAATAATAATGATAATAATAATAATAATAACAGTTCATTTATTTAATGTTTTAAACTACATTTCTGACAATATCTTACACATTGTACATTTAAATTGCTTCTGCTTGTTTGTAAATTTCTCTATTCTACCAATATAAATCTCTTATGTCTTTTGCCATTTGAATCCTCTCACCTGTAAAAGTGTTGTCAATTAAAAACTGGCCTTTTACACAGCACTGGAATGCATTTCAGTACTGTCCTATCAGTCATTATATTTGAGATTGGAGAACACAACTTTTGAAATCTACTTTAAAAACAGCCCACATATGCCATATTCTCTAAAGGAAGTCCGCCTCAGTAAATGGCGGCTTTATCTCCAAGTTGAAGTATCTGAGCATAAAGCTTTTGAAATCCATGTCTTGGCCCTGATAACCGAAGAGCACTGACTCAGCACTGAACTCAGAGAAAACGCTACTTCAGGACATATCTCTACAAATCTGTGTTGCAGGTTTCAAATTATATTGACCGTCTATGTTCAGGTATTTCTCCCAAGCAGGTTTACCGCTGTGACTGGCAGGCGTATGTGACTGATCACAACACACATTTTTCCTTTTAGGAGCTCTGCGCCATCAGGCTCTGAAATTAGTTTCGCTGTCAAAACTTTTATATTAAACTCTGAGTTCTGCTTGATGATGATAATGATATTTGTATGAATAGTGATGAGATGGAGTTGATACAGCTCAGAACTTGTGACTGAGGAATAAGATAAGAATTCTTCTCTTCTTTCCTCTTCTCAAATAGTGGCCTTTATTTACCTAACTGTAGAGAGAACCAGGCCTTAATTTCATTTACGCCTATATTAGAGATAGGCCTTTACTCCTAATCAGCCCTGTTTTTATAAGTATTATTTATCATATTTTAGTAAAAAGCCTCCCTCTTTTCTGAGCCTGTTTTAATTTGCTCTTCATGCTTTTTGCTGTCAATACACACTCAGCAACTACCCGTTGTCTCATTAAATTCAGTATAGTCATGTCCTACTCACAGCTCTGTTGCTCTTCTTTTTATCAGAAATACTGTTCTCATTCACTAATTCTGATTGGTTCTACTTCGCCATTTGTTTTGATGGAGCTACTGTCTGTGAAACCAAACACGTCCTATGTAGATGTTAACAGCAGCTCAAAGGGCATGACCCTTCCCATTCCTAGAAGGCTTTTAATGTGAAACATGCGCATGAAGTGCTTCACTGACAGTAGCTTAACATTGATCGAAAGAACGGCAAAGTACTCACGAATGGAATTAATCAGTGAATGAAAACAGTATTTCTGTTACTATAGAGACGGTCAGGCCAGAAGACATGACATGACAGTTGTTGTTCTGTGGAAATTATGCAGAATTTCACATGTGAGCCATTATAGTACAGCCCCCCTCAATGTTTGTACCTGGTGTTTATTGGAGACTTTATTTGTTTGGCCATTATTTGAATACATATGAAAACCAGTTTTTCTATAGTGTCTTTGTCATTTTGTTTTCCGTTTCCTTTAGTCCCCCAATCTTAAAACCTCCGATGTTCTTGTTTCCTTGCCTTATCTCTACTCCTTCCTATTTGCCGTCACCTCTCTCCCTTCTACTCCCTAACAGTCCTCTCCCAGGCCTCTCTCTCTGACTCTTTGTTCTAAGAGGAAAACACCATGTAGGCAACCAGTCTACCCGCAGGGTGGCAACATATTACTATATTCAGCAAGCCTTTGTGTGTGTGTGTGTGTGTGTGTGTGTGTGTGTGTGTGTGTGTGTGTGTAGGCCTTAAGGGTAGTAGTGATAATACACGGCAAACAGCGTCCATTATTGCTGTATGAAACCTTTTGACACATGGGAGGGAACATACGCTGGCTTCATGTTGGGCTGTTATATGACTTAACACACACAGTCTTACACACACAAAAAAAGTAATTTTCCCTCTAACACAGCCTGTTCCATTTACACAGGCACACACATTCCCACACATTTGCACCACGCTGTGCTTTTGTATAAAACATAAACACACAATTACTGTCAGGCCTCCTGTTGTTGCTTGTATTTGTTACGTTTCCTCTCTGAACTGCAGAGGGCTGCTGCACCAGGTCTAAAATCTAATGAACACACAGAGCAGTAGGGAACATCTTTCATATTTGCTGTGTAATTAGTCCACTCAGAAGCTGAGTTAAATTGTATTTTGACATAATAGAATGAATGTTTAGGTCTGGGTTTGTCATTTTGGACAACACAGAGTGTGATCTCACAAAAAAAAATAATATGAAGTAGTCCAAAAAGTGCAAAAGTCCAAACATATGATTGTCTGGCCTCAGTCCTGCTTCCCTAACCTTTGTTACCTCTGTTCCTTTTTCCTTTCTCACATTATCTATATATTTGAATGTGTGTGTGTGTTTTATAGGATTGTCAGGTCACACATCTGATTAGGGCTGAATGATTTGAAACATTTTTTTCTTTTTACTCTTTAAAAATTACTTGTAAAGTTAGACAAACTTGTGAAGAGTAGAAGATGCTGTAGTAACTAAGGATGAGCGAGTACACCATTATCTGTATCTGTTCATCTAACTAAATTATCTGTATTCGTGTCGGGGCTTAAACTGGAAACGGGCGTGACTAACCAGAAGTTGGTAATTTAAGCCTGAAATTGATATGGGTTGATCAGAAGTTGCTATATATTTATTATAAGACTATTATCAGAACAGCCTCAGAGTTGAGCTTCAGAGCAATGTTTTTGATCAAAAGACTAAGAGAACTATTTACAGAACAAGTTTTTTTTATAAAAGTTGATATATTTACGAGTACAGATTTTGACACATTTTACTCTGATGATACTCGTACTCGTAAAAGTACATTATCTGTACTACATAAACAGGGACTTCCTAATAGTAACAATAGTACATAAACATAAACTGTGCTAGCAAACACAACACACAGCCTTACAGTAACTATTATACTGCAACCTGAGCTTATCTACATACACACTTTATGACTGACTAAAGTAACGTAACTTAACTGCCCTCAGCGGAGACCAGCGGAAACACTGAAAACTTGAATAATATATTGCACATTATTAATGTTCAAATATATTCGATATATCGCCCAGCCCTACTGCCAGTATATAATTAATTAAGTTTATAGCAGAAAGACAGTTATATTTACCTTACCTGGTTTAATGCTGGCCAACAGCTTAAACTGTGAGTGAAAAACTAAGCCAGACACAAATATTGGAGCATTAACATTAAGGCCTTTAAAATATATTCCTAATAAGATAATTTGCTGCATCTAGCTAATAGCTGGTTGCTGTTAACAACATGTCAGGTTTGCTTTTTATATTTTCCTGCTTTACAACAATGTTAGGGTAACTGAGTGAGCGAGTGAACAAGACGACAATTTCTTATTTAGTGGGGAAAAAACATTAACACAGTTAAAAGCTAGCGAAAGTTATCTATAAGCCGTTAGCATTGTTTCTAACATTAGATAACACTATAGGAATAGTAATGCAACATAGAGGCTGTATTTCCTCTAATGTTTAATCTCAGTTCCCATGCCAATTTAATGTCAATTTAAGCCATTTAATGTGTAATGTTTTACTGTTAAGAGTTAGCAGTAGGGAGAGACATTTACCAAACAAACTGCCAGTTCAACGCTGCAGTTGATGGAGGCGTGTTCAGAGACACACGGAAATTCCGATGAATACGGAGAACTTAAAAATGAGACTAAATGTGTTTTTTTAATCTATAAATTGTACATAGGCCTGTTATTTATCCTCATGATTAGCATCATTTGTATAACCTCCAGTTTAGTTTATGGAAAACAGTTTGATGGCTATGGCTGTAGCTTAGAATGCAGTGTAAATATTATTAGTAAAACCATAGTGTGTATGTGTGTGTCTACTGGGACACACATGTACAGGCATTTCTCCTCAAGTGTATTTAAACAATTTGGTATATTTAAAGGTTCATGATGATTTGAGTGATAGGGTCTCCTGCTACAAATGCATGCACTTGTCTCAGTCCTGGGTCAGTTCATTTAATGGAGATTAAACTGAGACATTAGTCTAGCCTGACTGGGTAACCAGCCATACCAAGCTGGCCAACTATACAAACCAGCAAGACCAGCCTGACCGGCCTGGTAAATCAGAATCAGAAATACTTTACTTTAAACCAACTAAACCAGCCTAACACCATCTAAAACCAGCTAAAACCAGCAACCATCTCAAACTGGTCTGCTGTTGTTTTTTTTTCAGCAGGGAAGAATATCACCGAAACATTTTTTTTGTCTCTTTCTTTCGCTGAGACACTTGAATATCAGTAGCTAGTAGTAGGACTATATCTTTTCAGAATCATTTTGAGAAACAACAATTATAAAATGGCTAATATTCTGTTTGTTTTCACAGAAGGAAGGCTTTCTATAGCCTCATTAATTCATTTCAAAAAAATCCTCCAGGAGCCCTTTTAATAAGGTTCCTCCAGGAACCCCCAAAGCAAGCAAGGTTCCTTGAATACCCCCAGAGTTCGTTGAGGTTGTCCTAATTCTAAGATTGGGAGTTGGGTCTGAGATGAGGGGAAATCCAAGGAGTTCATATTGTAGTGGAAATCTGATGAAGAGAGTTTATCTGGCTGACAAGGCGGGCAGGTTGGCAGGGAATCCTGAAGACAGAGGAAACAGGCGTAAGGCAAAAACTGGATGGCAGATGAACAAACTAACAAGCAGGCAAGATATGTGGGCAAACTAGGCAAGTAAAGGGCTGGAAGCATGGCATATGACAAACCAAGCATGGCACAACAATCCAGCTGGGACCGGATGTCAGCGCTGGGTTCTTGTAGTGAGGCGGTGATTACTTGATGACTGGCAGGTGCGTAGCGAGAGCCGAGCCAGGAACCAGGAGAGCAGGAGGGAGCCGCCCACAAACAGACCCAGAGCAAGAACGAGCAGACAGACACAACCAAAAAACAAGTAGCACACCACATCCATACTAAAAGGCTGAAATAAAAAAAAACACACTTACTTCCTTCAAGCAGGTGTCACAGGCAGGACTCACAGAGAAGGGGTTGTGACACTTATAACGTAAGATTTTATGTTGGCCTTGCTGCCGAGCTATATGCTGTTGGCTTATTGTTATGAAGACATAACATATAGGGAATGTTGATAACTTTAGCTTTCTCAACAAAATTACTATTACCGAGCAACCGAATCTGTTAGTTGCAGGCTTACGTGTAACCTATAGGTATGAACGGTACTTAAGCAAAGTTTAATTTGTTTCACCATCGTCATGTTACAGTTTTTCATCTTACATAACCACAATTAGATACATTACCTCATCGCTATGCATCCTGCTAACAGCTGTGTTTAAAAAAGAAAAATAGTATTAAAAAAAGTTGCGTCTTTCTTTCACTTGCTTCCAAAACAAATGCATGCGCTAGCCAGGTCGAGATCTTTACGACACAAGGTGGACACAATGAAAATGTGTCACTGTCTACTATACTATGTGCATGTGCAGCATGTTTGTATGTGTATTCACCCAACTATCTGAACTTGTGCCTGCTATCGCGTCATGTTTGCTCATGTTGTATTTCAGCTTCCTTTTGTAATCCTTCAAAGCCTCGTCAGTCCAGGACGCTGAAGCCAAATATGATGTGACACTTTAATAATCACCCAAAGAGTGCAGGGAAAGTGTGCCAAAAGGATTAATATTACACCAAATATGTCAGTACAGCTGAGATGAGTTACTGTAAGGAATGCACTGAGTGGGAGGCTAATTGTGAGTGTGCAACCTAGTATGAGTGTGTAATAGTGTTTACAGGGTGTAGAAACACTGTGGTGTCTATCGTTTTTCAAACCTAATTCTTGTCTCATTTGTGGTCTGATTAACAGTAAATTCATCAAATTCAGTGCCCTGTATCTCTAATTTCACCAAAATCAGTGAATATTTGTTGTATTTTTGTACAGTGATCCAGAAGTCAGTGAAGTCCAGCCGCCTTCTCGCCTTTCTGCCACAGACGGACTACGCACACGAGCAAAGCAGCAGATGTTCAAGCAAGTGACATCCTAACTGAAGAACTGCCTTGATGAGAGCAATGACAGTTTTCATTTTCATGTTGACCCCAAAAGAGCGTGGTGACATGTAAATGTAAATGCAAACACTGGGGGCACTGTTTTGCTTATTGCATTTGAATATTGTCCACTCTGTAGCAGGTTAAGTCTTTGAAAATGAAATGTCAAATGCAGTTTTAATTTTCAAATTGTTCATTTTCATTTTGACTTTAATATTGCTTGCATAAATTAACTATCAGGTTACAACGTTTAAATTTCATTTTCATTTTCAAATTTCAATCAACATTTGAATATTGTTCACGGTTACAACTTTGAAAATTTAATGTCAAAAAGCTTTTCCAATTTAATTTTAATACAGTCATAGAACGGCCATACAAGTAAGTGAAAATGAATTAAATTGGATTACTGCATTTTCAATAAAATTTTTACTCAAATAACACATACATATGTGGAAAATTATAATGCTATTGTGGAATTACATTTTCAAGTTTACATTACCATTTGAATATAGTCTCTCTCTCTCTCTCTCTCTCTCTCTCTCTCTCTCTCTCTCTCTATATATATGTGTGTATGTATATATATATACATACATATAAACACACACACATACATACATAATGTATATGTATGTATATATGTGTAAATGTATGTATATATGTATGCCATAAATGTGAATTCAATACTTTATTCACACAGCATAAAATCTGATAAAGAGCATTGCAGAAAAAATTAAAGACTTTTTTGTCTTTTATTCCTACAGTATAACAGCATTATCGCTTTGCATTCATCTGGTTTTTCATCAGAAATAAAATGTCTTACAACAGAATGAGAAAAATCATTTTTGTCTAATTGTTGTTTCTACTTACTGGAGGTTTTTTGAGTATTCATATCATATTTTCAAGATGTGAAATGATTTAACCATTCTTAGCAGCACCAGAAGGGGTAAAATTATCTCATGGTGAAAGAAAAAATATATGACTTAAGGCTTAACACTTTAATAAATTGCTTTTGTTATTAAATAAGGTTGTTTTTCTGTCTCCACTTCCTCACAGGTGGCCAGGGCAACCTAGTTTTCAGAGTTCATCTCCCTCTAAATGAATTAAGCCATCTTTTTTTTTCTATTCTAATTTAAATGAATCCTCCAGGCTCCATTTTTTTATGGAGTAGCAGCAGATGTTAATTTAAATCAGTCTATAAAAGGCTGAAAGAGGGAGAAAGATAAGTCCCTGAGAGATCAGAGAAACAGGTTTTGTGTGTGCGTGTGTGTGTGCGCTTTGAGGGGTACCGCGCGCAGAAAAGATTTTCAGATTTGCCATATTTAAGTTGTTTTAATGGTACCTGGAATTCAATTGAAACTAATTAAAGAGAAAACAAAAAAGTACGAGTTTTCAATTAAGTGTCAATATGCCCCAAATCACATACTTACCCTGTCTACTCTTTCGATGCATGCTGATATAGTTTCAGTTTAATTCAGAGATATTTGATATCACTACCCCAATTCAATAGAGGTGAATGACTGTCACCAAGGGGTGGGGGGGTAATGGGGTGCCACCCCCGACCCTGGCACATTGCGTGCATTGGAAACGAAATGATTGCGTGCGAGGCTTGAACTTGCTTGTACTTCTCCGGTTTGCTGCCGCATAATGGGGACGCTTCGGTGTGCTTCCAAGGATGAGTACAACGTTATCAACACTGACAGGAATTATGGCCAAAAGTATACAATAAGATCCAGGTTCTTTGAAATTGAAATTTCCCCTTTAAGATTGTCTCAAATCCAAGTCATGCTGAAATCTACAGCCCTACAAACATTGGATGAGATGTGGTCCTCGCTCCCAGCTTATTATCTTAATTTCTGTGCTTTCTCGTTTCTCTCCTCTCTCCTTCTGTCGCTTTCAGCAGGTATTTCTGCCTCCGGAGCTGCAGAGTCTGGATCTGTGGTTGTGGGCCACCTGCTGCCCCCGTGTTCCTGCTCAACAACTGCTACTACAGTTGTTGTTATTGGCTCTGTTACTAATACTGACATTATTTTTCCTATAGTTGCCATTCCTATTATTATTAATTCATTAATATTAACACTTAACCTCTCTCTCTCTAAACCTCTCCCTCTCTCTCTACAAACCTCTCTCTCTCTTTCTCTCTCAAAACCAAGCACACCAGTGGCAGACGGCAGCCCACCATTGAGTCTGGTTCTGTCCAAGGTTTCTGCCTCTTAAAGGAAGTTTTTCCTTGCCACTGTTGCCAAATGCTTGCTCATGGTGGGAATTGTTGGGTCTCTGTAAATATTTTTTTATAAAGAGTACGGCCTAGACCTGCTCTATAGGAAAAGTGCAATGAGATAACTTCTCTTATGAATTGGCGCTATATGAATAAAATTGAATTGAATTTCTTAATTTTGTAACACCAGAAAAGATTCAAGCTGGGAAATCAAACATCATCCTGCATACCTCTACTTCACCAGTACTACCTGTAGGCATGCTGTAATTAAGCAGTTTGAATCATATCTAAAGGTGTACTAACTTTGCCACTCCAAATTGGACCAATGAAAATCAACTGCACTGTGCAATCACACTTTATTAGTCTGTCCATCCTCCTTTTCTTCCACTCCTCCCTCCCTCTTCCCAACCCTCTTGATGTTATTGTAGCGCAGACATCATCCAGGCAATCTGGCGGCTGGAGAGGTTGGCGTCCACCTGACTCAGCGCCTGGTGACAGTTTAATGCCAGCCAAGATTCTGTCAGACCATGTGTGTTTGTTTGTCCATGCCAAAGAGAAAGAGCGACAGGCAGAGGCGAAAGAGACCTCTGACAGTGACCTGAGACCACTCATCAATCTGAACAACACAAATGCACACATGTGACACTTTGTCCCACACTGACCCTCTGAACTGGTGTGAGTAAGTGCGTTTTAGAAAGATGAACGAATGTGTGTGGCCTATCATCGGTGTGCATGTATCATGTAATAACATGTGTGTTCATTACCGATGCCATGTACAGCACATACTGTAAAGCTGTGTTTGTGTGCTGGAGAACTCAGCATAAGTAATTGCTTGTTCTATGTAATTGCTTGTCGTTTAGTTTTCTCTGCTGTTGTTTCGAATTAAGTACAGGGTCTGAGGGCCCAGAAAATTGCCAATTGAAAAACAAGACAGAATCGTTACACACAGACTTCACTTTACAATATCTAGCTAAGCGGAAACTGTTGTTTGACAAGCCCATTGCCATTGTATTCGAATGAATATCCTCTCATTAGCTATCTACTTTTGTCGCTGCAAATAAATCCTCCTCTTATTCGGTTTTATAATCTCTTCTCACTTTCTGTCTAATTATTTTATTCTTTCTAACCTGCTCTCCTCATCTCTCAGCCCACTTCAACCTCAGGCTACTACAGCGGGTTAGCAGAGGCTGGAGTCCCATTGATCTACACCTATAACACTGTGTGTGTGTGTCCAGAGCTAAAAACAGATGAAAAGCAAGAGTCTTGAGAATTTGCACAACAATGTCTGTGTATGTGGATTTGTGTTTGTATGTGTTTTTGTATAGCCAGATCTGTTAAACAATTGAGTCAGGAGAAATGTGTGGTGTGTGGAAGTGCACATGCAGCCGAGGGCAATGAAGAGCTCAAAAAGCGGACTACTTCAGTAGTTGTAGTCGTTTAAACCACTTCTTACTAACAATGTTATACAGGACAAAATGATTTCCTTTTTCCTTATTATCACTGCTTTGGCAGGGGAGATTTTAGGGTGTGAAGATGCATTATTCCAGTATGTATATATTCATTAATTTGAATTTAAATGTCAAATTTTCCCAGATTGATTTAAGTCAGGACACATGTTGTAGGAAATAAGGTAAAAAAAAAAGTATTGGACTGTACCAGCTAGTTGCTTCTTTCATCTAACAGGACTGTCTGGCGACTATGTCTTCTATGAACAGGTCTTGTAACAGTATATTCTAATTGCACAAGACATCTTAAGGTATCTAGGGATGTCTATTGTTTTATTTTATTGGCTTGTTCAATAACTCTACACCTATTTATAGTTATATTTATATTGCATAGTTGTCCTGCATATTGTGCTACATGTTTGTACCTTGTTTTGTACCTGTTCTTGTATCTTGGTGCACCTTATGTGTAGTCTTAATGTTGCATCATTCATTATTTTTGTTTTGCACCAGGTACCAGGAGAAACATAATTTTGTTCATCCATGTATTGTACTGAATTGTATACAATACATAGTACTGAACTGTATACAGATGGATGACAATAAAGTCTCTCTTATCTTATCCTTTTTAAAGACCTATTTTTGGGGGCTTTTTGCCTTTACTTGATAGGAACAGCTGAAGAGAGACAGGAAATATAGGAGAGACAGAGGGGATGACATGCAGCAAAGGACTGCCGGCCAGATTTGGTCTTGGGCCGCTTCAGCAAAGACCCAGCCTTGCACATGGGGCGTGCACTCCACCAGGTGAGCTATCAGGGCGCCCCACTCATAGCTTAACAAGGTTAGGAGTCTACAGCCATAGTGATATAGCTAGAGGATCTGTGAGGCTGTACTTAGGCAAAGCAGTACTTTGAGCTAAATGCTAATCGTCTGCATGCTAATATTCTAAAAACCATAATATAAACTAAAGTATCGGACAAATTGCAATTTTGACCTGACTACAATTCATCCTGAGGGGGGCACAAATGTCTGTACCAGATTTCATGGTAATCCATAACAATTGTTGTCGTGACATTTTTTCTAAAAGCCGAATATATAAACCTCATGGTGGCGCTAGAGGAAAAATAAGATCATCACCAAAGACGGCAAGATTTATTTTCTGGGGCCCATGAATGTCTGTACAAAATGTCATGGCAATCCATGTCATAGTTATCGAGATATTTCAGTCTGGACCAAAGTGGTGGGCTGTCTGACCAGCAGAAAGACCAACCAACGGACATTGCCCTCCATAGTTACCATTGGATGGCATAAACATACACTATGCAATACGTAATACGGCTACTGCCTGCATGTTGAAGTGTCCTTGGGCAAGACACTGAAGCCCAATTTGCCCCCTGTCTTGGCTGGGAGTGCAGGCATCAGGGGACGGACCCAGAGGAAGACAAAACAGGACGACTGGTGCAGTTCAGTGATTTATTGTACATGAATAAGCTTACAGGCAGGTGTTGGTAGGCACAGGGCCGGCTAAAGGTATAGGCCATAAAGGTGGTCGCCTAGAGTGCCAGCTTCTGGTGGGTGCTGGTCGCCCTCAAAGGAAAAATGAAAGGAGTTAAATCAGCGGCTGCAGCAGAGAAGAAGCTGCTGGTGTGTCTGTGGCTGCAGGAGGGCAGCTCCAGAGAGCTTCATGTCCAAAGATGCACTCTGCAGACACTGTACACCCAGCTTACACGCATAGTTAAAAAAAGTAAAATCTACCCTTGTCAATCACTGATTTAATGCATCACCCGGGGAGCATGCTAAGTGGCCCAAACCAAACACACACAAGATGTTGCGTGACCAACAGGTGCATGCTGGGTCTGGCAAAATGCTAAATGACAGGTAAATGACGTTGAAGGGGGCCTGGGAGAATGGAGATGTGGCTGAAGAGAGGGACAGAAAGGCAGAATGTGACACTCCTGATGGTTAGGCCAGCACCTTGCATGGTGGCTCCCTGCCATAGGTGAGTGTGTGTGTGTGCGTGTGTGTGTGAATGGGTGAAAGAGAGGCAAATTGTAAAGCATTTTTGATAAAAGCAATGTGTAAATGCAATCCATTTATCAGTAAGGGAAAGTTATCTGATTTAGGTGTAGGACATGATGGAATTTCTTCAGTTCAGTTCTGTTGAGAGAGGTTGTTTGAGTGGCTTGTGTCAACTTTTTCATTTGTCCAAAGTTACGCAACTGATCGTGTATATGAATGTATCTAAATCTTTCTCGAAGTACAAAAGGGTGGCACACCATCAGCACAGTCAATGTCAGACAAAAATAGACAAATACACACAAAAACATACATAAACGTTACAATACATGCACACTTACACTTAAACTGGAAAAAAGCAAATCCACATACTCACACATTCACCTGACACACACATATACATAGACACACACTGTGAGTGGTGGGGAGCTTCATTAGTCCTGGTTAATAAAGTGTAAAGGATTTTCATTAGTGCTGACGAGCCAGCTGGCTGAGGAAAGAGCTGGCTGACAAGAGGTCAGAGAGGAGGAGGAGGGATGATAGAGGGATGGAGGGAGGGGAGGAGAAAGAAAAGACACAAGGAGTCAAGTTTATTTATAGAGCACTTAAAGAAGGACATGTGGCGGTTGACAAAAACCCGAAACTGTCACAAATGCACAGGAAAAGGAAAATGAGGAGAATAAAAAAAGATGGAAGGAGGGAGAAAAAGAATAAACTTGTGGGAAGAAATGAGGAAAAACTTGGAAAGAAGAAGAGAGGAAAAGAAGGAAGAAGGGAGGCAGGTAAATGGTAAAAATGATAGTAAGAAAGAATGCAAGGTAGGAAAGTTGGGAAAAGGCCACATAGGTCATTTGTGCAAGCAGCTTATTACGAATCATATTTACGTTTATTGTTAGGCGACTCTAGTGGTCATAGTAATTATGACGGGAGCAAAGGAGGAAGTCAAGTGAGGTAGTATCGTGGATGGTCTTATAATACATCTGTGGTAGTATAAAGAGCGACAATGTCCACCTAAGGAGGAGGTAGTTACGTCACGTTACGTTACGTGACTCAGGGTAGACTGGGAAGTGTTGTAACACTGGGTTAGTGTAGAAAAGGCCAGTGGTGATGTCATCAATATCGTACACTCCCATTTCCTGTTTGAGATCACAGGAGAAGTGGCATGTCTCTGTGAACATTGTCAACATTGTGGATTTTACGACCAAAAAAAACTGATTTTCAGGTAAGAAAGTAAACTTTTTTATCAAGATTGATTTTTGCCTGGCATTCATTGTATCGTAGAGAAAGTGGTTTGACTTACAAAACCTAAAGTAGCTAACTTCAAACCCACATGCTAAAACAGTTAGCTATGTAATGGCTGTTTGGGGTGGGGATAGTTGTGACAGTTCATTAAAAATGTTACAACCATCCCCTTATGATGACTCAGAGTGTTTGTTGTACTTTGCTCCTTTTTTTCCAGCATGCCTAGGCAGTGAAAGCATAAGATAGACAGGGGTGTCCCTGAAGACATTTTGAGAAAGGTATTGAGAAAATCAGAGAGATCAGTCGCCAAAGCCCATTCCATCTGTCATGTCACATTGTACAGATATTGTAAAGCCTCGCAGAACTTAAGAGAAGAGGGTTCAAGCCCCATATAGGCTACCGTAGTAGTCAGTCTTCAGTGAGGCACAGGAGGAACTCTTGACTGAGTATTTGAAGAAAGCAGCTGATCTGTACTATGGGTTAACCCCCTGAGAGGTAAGAAAGAGATAAAATGGGGCACTCATGTTTAAAGAAAATATTTCACTGCACAATTATTGTCCCCATTATGAAGAGGTAGAGAGGACTGATTAACAGCTTTTCCTCAAGCGTTGTTGTGGCTTGTTTATCACTGATTGCTCCAAGGGTTTGTACATCATTCACGAGGGATAACATATTTACTGTTGACTTGTTTTTAGGTCAGTATGTTTGTATACCAGTTGGTGGTAGATAATAACTGTAAACACCCCCAGTCATGGGTTGAGAAATTCATGGCAGGACCTGACTGGTTTTGAGGCTTCGTGAAACGCCATCCAATTGATTGAGAATGACTCCTGCAAAAACAATGACAATCTATGACATCCCAAACCTGGGCAGGACCGCATTCTCCAATGCTGCAACCCCAAACAACAAGAAGCCGGTTTTAGATGTACAGGCATCTGGCTTTTCAATCAAGACATTTTCCAAGAGTGTGACCATGCGCCATCGCAAGTCACAGATCACCCTAGGCCATCTGCCTCTTTGTCCTCCTCCCCAGCTGATCAGCCAGCCCAAGCCTCCACCTCAGCTAACCAGCCAGCCCAAGCCTCCACCTCAGCTAACCAGGCAGCCCAAGCCTCCACCTCAGCTAATGAGGCAGACCAAACCTCCACCTCAGCTAACCAGGCAGTCCAAGCCTCCACCTCAGCTAATGAGGCAGACCAAACCTCCACCTCAGCTAACACGGCAGCCCAAGCCTCCACCTCAGCTAACCAGGCAGCCCAAGCCTCCACCTCAGCTAACCAGCCAGCCCAAGCCTCCACCTCAGCTAACCAGGCAGCCCAAGTCTCCACCTCAGCTAATGAGGCAGACCAAACCTCCACCTCAGCTAACACAGCAGCCCAAGCCTCCACCTCAGCTAACACGGCAGCCCAAGCCTCCACCTCAGCTAATGAGGCAGACCAAACCTCCACCTCAGCTAACACGGCAGCCCAAGCCTCCACCTCAGCTAATGAGGCAGCTCAAGCCTCCACCCCAGCCGACCAGCCAGCCCCAGTCTCCTTTCCAGTTGACCAGGCAGGCCAAGCCTTTTCTTAGACTTACTTGACCCATCAGGAGGAGAATCAACAGGACCCCTCAACTCAAGCCTTAGCTGCTCAACTGGGTTTCAGTCATCTGCTCTTCGTCCATTTCCCAAAGCAGGACCAAGGAAGAGACAATCAGAAATCCTGACAGATACATGTGTGAAACAGACACTTGAAGAGGAAGAAAAGAAGATGAGCTCTGGAAAAAGTGTAAAATAACACCTCTGATGATGAGAATTTCTGCACTGTGTGCAGGGAACACTTTGCAAACTCAAGGTCAAAAGAAGTGCGGGTCAAGTGTGTATGTTGTCAGTTCTGGGCCCACAGTTGCTTTTGTGCTAAATTTAAAGTTTTAGAAGAAAAGCGTGTCACTTTAAATGGTTCACTTTATTCAAAACTATTTATTATTTATTCTTCACTAAAGCTCTTGCATAAATTGGATAGTGTTTCAACTCACCCCAGTAGTGGAGTACACTCAAAAAATGAAACCTTGACTTTAATTAATTTTTTCTTGTCAACAGGTTCCATACAATTTAATTATGAAAGTTGAAAACAAATATTTCAAGGTTATCTAACTTAATGGGGTTGTTTTAAGGAGAAATAATATTTTTGACACAAACCAACTATTATAACTGCTTTTTAACTAAAGTCAGTTATGTTACATGGACTAACCAAATTTGTTTAGAAGTTGCATATTACATATTACATATTACATATTTGTCTATTCAAAATAAACAAATGATTTTACAACAAAACATTCAAATCAAGCTTAATTAATGAAAATAATATGCTTTCACTAACTTTAATTTTTACTAGTTAGGTTGAATTAACTCATCAACACAAGAGTTTATGAACAACACAACTGTTTATCAAATTCTGTTTTACAAAAGAGAAAACAGTTAAACATACCCATGAGTGGCAGCATTTAAAGATGGTTATCTTTACCTTTAAAAAAAAAAAAGACAACAACTCTGGACAAGCTTTACATGCATGTCACCGAACAGTGGTGAACAGTGATGTGTGTCACAAAAAAGAGAAAAAGGTATATAATCTTTTAAGTGTTTTTCAATTAAATGGTTTTAAGTGCAAAGCAGGCCTTTATGTTAAACGCCACAAACTTTTAAGTGCTCAATGTTGGTTCACTCATACAGTGTGTTTTTAAGCATCTGTACACGCTTTACATGACAAACAAACATGTCACACACAAAAAAGAAAAAAGGTATATAAACTCCCAAGTCATGAAGCACTTCAGCACATCACCACCTACCTCAGCATTAATGCTATAGAGAAAAAACAAAACAAAAAAACAAAAAAACACAGTCTGGACACGCTTTACATGAAAAAACATTTTAAGTCAACAAAGACAATTATTATAAGTAAACTGAATATAAATATATTATGTTAAGAGCACAACCTTCCGTGTTCATTTTTTTGAGTGTAGGTTGTAACAACGGAGTTCTTTGTATTTGACATTAACTCACATAATCTGTGATTGTGTAGTAGACGTCCAAGTGAGTTTTATTTTTAGTAGACAGCAATTATGGGTACCATGAATCAAAGTGTGAGCGATCCAGCACGAACAAGCTCAAACAAAAAGTGTTACTATCATCCCCGGGCTCCCCTACTTATTAACGTAACTTACTTATTTTAACCCAAACCATGATCTTTTCTTAAACCTAAAGTGGTGCCTAAACCTAACCAAGTAGTTTTGGTGGCTAAACCTAACCAAACTACGACTGTTTCGCAACGTTAACCACGTGTTTATTATTGTTACCATGACGACGAAGGTCCGGTACGCCTGCCGCTGGTACTCTCCAACGGTTATATATGTCATTTCAACACATCCTCATACCTAAATGACAGAACAGGTCGATAGTCAGCAACTCCCACAACAACATATACGACTATTGGAAAGTTCCAGCGACAGGCATAGCAGTTACGTTACGTAAGTACGTTACGTAAGTCACATGCCGTTAAACACATGATAATGTTGTGAAACGGTTGCAGTTTGGTTAGGTTTATGCAACAAAACTACTTGGTTAGCTTTAGGAAAATATCTTGGTTTTCAACAGTGGCAACAACAGGGTCAAAGTTTTTACTTGCTCAATACTATAGTGCAGTATACCAACAAAAAGTAATGACTGTCAGCCTCAGCTGAATTTTGAGATTAGTGTTAAAATAGCATGCTAACAAACATATTACATAATACATGCCAACATGTTAGTGTAATGTTTATGCACTGTTATGTGCTGCTATGAATTTTTCCTTTTTTTGTTTGTTTATATTTTCTCTTTGTTCTCCTGTGTTTGTTTATACATACAATATACTTATTAGGGGAAAGCCGATATTCTTATTACAAGTTAATTAATGTTAATCAACAGTTTATGTTGTCTTGTTGACTGTTTTCATATCTAGAGCCCTTCACAGTGACATAACAGTGACTAACAACATTTCTGTTGAAGCTTTGATATAACTTTCCTTGCTGTGCCCCACTAAATGAATTCAGTGTTTATGAAGGTACATCTGTCTCAAAACATCAGATAATATATGAAGTATTATCCTTTTAACTTGCTTTCCTATAAAAAATATCTGCCAACCTGTGTCTTTAATAAAGACTACAGTGCTAAAGTACTATATCAAAATATATTAAAGATATTTTTTTGCATGTAAGTTATGTTCCTGCAAACTCTCATGGGCTGTCTTTGAAACATTTTCATATAACTGTTCACATGCCATGTATTTCCAATATTTCAAAAATAAGGTGTGGAGAGATAAACAAAGAAGTTGACAGAAGGACATATTTTTGTCATTGTCATCCTGCTGGCCCTGACACACTAAGAGACAGAAAGAGGTGTGTGTGTCTGTGTGTGTGCATGTGTGTCATTGGGTGTAACAGTGTGTCCTTCCAGTTCCAGACAGGACACAGTCTGACCAAAGTCACCTCCTCGTGACAAACAGCTTTGACAGCCCTGTGTGTGCATATCCCTGTGTGTCGCTCTTCCTGTGTATTAAACCCTCTCATACACAATCAAGATGACGCATAAGCTAGCATCTCCGAGGTTGTAACATGAGATCCAAGGAGCTGCAATCAGTTAAACTACAAAACATAATCAAGAAAAAAAGAACATGAAAGCAAATATTATGAACCAGTTTGCAGCTGCTGCGGCATCCACTCTAATAGTGACTTGCACAAATCTTTTCTGGGACTTCTAGACAAAAGAGGATGTAGGAAAATTTCCTGAGTGTAAATTTCACCATGTGAGTTCTCAAGTGATTTGCTGCGAAAATAAAGCCCCCCTCTCCTCTTCCTTGTCTCCAGCTCAGTTTATGGCCTTGGCTCCTCTGTCTCTGTTTTGATCTGTGGAATGTGTTTATCCATATTTAATGATCATCCTAATGAAGCTTTCACCTCGTGTTTGCCTACTCTCCATTTTCCTCTCCTGCCTCTTGAACACAGGCACTTTGTCTAACAAAAAACACATCAACTTTCTGGCCAAAAGACTACAGAGACATTAAACTAGAAAATATTATCAGGTATAAGTTGTGTGTAAGTTGGTTTGAGTAAACTACAAATGTGTGTTTCTTGCTTTTGTGTGCTTTTGTGTGTGTGGGTGTGTGTGTGTGTGCATGTGGCCCATTACTCCAGGCTAAATGACTAAAGGGCCCCCATGGTGCCCCTTGAGATGCCCAACTAGAATGATGGGTTTCTGGCTCAGATGAATGATGGGTTCCTGGCTCAGATGAAGGGGTCCTTCAGGCAGTAGGCTGGACAATGATCTATAACCATGCCCCCCACCCCCACCACCACCACCACCACCACACACAAAGATAGAATCAGAAACACACATAGAAAACACACTCATTCTCTCCGAGCTGCTCTCTTGCTTGTTTACACACACTACATCTCAACCAGTCCCGCTCTCACTCACTCACACGCACACACATACAGGTCCTTCACAAGCTCATCCATTATTTAACATGGAGAACTCCCATCGAGCAGTGTTGAGGTATGGGGCAGAGTCACTGGGAATGAACGCTCTAATTAGAACAGTGAATGGAGAGATTGGCTTTGGAGGGAAAAAGGCAGAGGGAAGTTGAGAGCTGCGACAGATTCAGCTGGGGGAGGAAAAGGAAGACAGAAAGAGGGAATGGCTTAGAGGGAAGAATGTGAGGAGGGACCAAAGTATGAGAGACTGCTTCAAAATGAAAGAAAGAAGAGCTGGAAAGGCGAGACCGGTTTCAGAGTAGGGAAAGGGGGGGGGCTTTAGAAATAGAAAAATTAAAGGAGATATAATTATTAGTGTAACAATGATTGATTTATTTTGAATTAGTCTGGACATTTTGGATGACAGACTAACTTACTGGCTGGCCGCAGCATGTCCATTTGCGTGGTGGTGTCTCCACAAGGCATTTGTTACGGACAGAACAACCGGAGGCGAGTGGTAAGGATACTGAGAGTTTATTGCAAACACAGAAGTATTATAGAGAAGAATAGATACTGTCCTTTCTCTTACTGATGGCAGAGGTGCGTGGGCACTGGGGCGCCACACACCGAAGACGGGGAACACACAGGAGCTCCGGACACAGGAGACAGACGGGAGCCAGGATTCGGAGCGGCACACTCAGGAGATACGAGATGGACTGGAGCCGGGAGATAGAGCGGCACAATCTGGAGACTGTAGATCGACAGAAGCTGGGGTTCAGAGTTCTCAGGGAGAAAGATCCAATAATCGTAGTGGTGAGTCCGTGAAGCATATACAGGAAGACTGCTCTGATCTGTCCTTAGTATAAACGAGACCGGACACTGACTGAGGTGAGGAGCTGGGTTTTATAGGAAGTATAGTGGCTGATGAAGTGCAGGTGTGTGAAGGGTGACAGGTGCTGGGAATTAATAATCAGGTGAGGGAGTGCAGAGTGACTGTGATGAGTATAGTGGCTGGTGAGGCAATGACAGGTTGTAACAGAACCCCCTCTCCACGGCCAGCTCCTGAGGGCGAAAAGACCCCCTTCCCCGACACCGTGGCCTGTCCTTAAGGGCCAAGCCGATCCAGGAGCTTATCGAATCCGGTGCGTCGGGGCGGTCGACCAGGAGCTTGGAGAAGGCGGGGCGCGGAGCGACCTCGGGCGGTCGACCAGGAGCTTGGAGAAGGCGGGGCGCCGAGGACGACCTCGGGCGGTCGACCAGGAGCTTGGAAGGCGGGTCGCCGGGCGACCTCGGGCGGTCGACCAGGAGCTTGGAGAAGGCGGGGCGCCGGGCGGGCGACCTCGGGCGGTCGACCAGGAGCTTGGAGAAGGCGGGGCGCCGGAGCTTGGGCCGAGCTGGAGGCAGCGCGGCCTCTGGCGGTCGACCAGGGGCTTGAGACGGCGAGAGGCCGGAGCGGAGACTGGAGAGGCGACCTCGGGCGGTCGACCAGGGGCTTGAGACGGCGAGAGGCCGGAGCGGAGACTGGAGAGGCGACCTCGGGCGGTCGACCAGGGGCTTGAGACGGCGAGGGCCGGGCGGAGACTGGAGAGCGACCTCGGGCGGTCGACCAGGGGCTTGAGAGGCGCGAGGCCGGAGCGGAGACTGGAGAGGCGTCCTCGGGCGGTCGACCGGGAGCTTGGGCCGGGCTGGAGATAGACGCGACCTCGGGCGGGCGACCAGGAGCCTGGAGACGGCGAGAGGCCGTCGCGACCTCTGGCGGTCGACCAGGAGCTTGGAGACGGCGGGATGCCGGAGCTGGGACTTGAGAGGAGTCCTCCGGGCTGGAAACCGGAACGGACTCTGACCGACTGCTGACCTCCGGGCAGGAAACCGGAGCCGAGACTGGAGAGGACTCTGGCCGGCTGCAGACCTCCGGGCAGGAAACCGGAGCCGAGACTGGAGAGGACTCTGGCCGGCTGCAGACCTCCGGACTGGAATCCGGAGCGGACTCTGGCCGGCTGCAGACCTCCGGACTGGAATCCGGAGCGGACTCTGGCCGGCTGCAGACCTCCGGACTGGAATCCGGAGCGGACTCTGGCCGGCTGCAGACCTCCGGACTGGAATCCGGAGCGGACTCTGGCCGGCTGCAGACCTCCGGACTGGAATCCGGAGCGGACTCTGGCCGGCTGCAGACCTCCGGACTGGAATCCGGGCGGACTCTGGCGGCTGCAGACCTCGGACTGGAATCCGGAGCGGACTCTGGCCGGCTGCAGACCTCCGGACTGGAATCCGGAGCGGACTCTGGCGGCTGCAGACCTCGGACTGGAATCCGGAGCGGACTCTGGCCGGCTGCAGACCTCCGGACTGGAATCCGGAGCGGACTCTGGCGGCTGCAGACCTCCGGACTGGTATCCGGAGCGGACTCTGGCAGGCTGCTGACCTCCGGACCGGAATCCGGAGCGGACTCTGGCAGGCTGCTGACCTCCGGACCGGAATCCGGAGCGGACTCTGGCAGGCTGCAGACCTCCGGACCGGAATCCGGAGCGGACTCTGGCAGGCTGCAGACCTCCGGACCGGAATCCGGCGGACTCTGGCAGGCTGCAGACCTCCGGACCGAATCCGGAGCGGACTCTGGCAGGCTGCAGACCTCGGACCGAATCCGGGCGGACTCTGGCAGGCTGCAGACCTCGGACCGGAATCCGGCTGACTCTGGCAGGCTGCAGACCTCCGGACCGGAATCCGGGCTGACTCTGGCAGGCTGCAGACCTCCGGACCGGAATCCGGAGCTGACTCTGGCAGGCTGCAGACCTCCGGACCGGAATCCGGAGCTGACTCTGGCAGGCTGCAGACCTCCGGGCCGGAATCCGGAGCTGACTCTGGCAGGCTGCTGACCTCCGGGCGGAATCCGGGCTGACTCTGGCAGGCTGCTGACCTCCGGCGGAATCCGGGCTGACTCTGGCAGGCTGCTGACCTCCGGGCCGGAATCCGGAGCTGACTCTGGCAGGCTGCGGACCTCCGGGCCGGAATCCGGAGCTGACTCTGGCAGGCTGCTGACCTCCGGGCCGGAATCCGGAGCTGACTCTGGCAGGCTGCGGACCTCCGGGCCGGAATCCGGAGCTGACTCTGGCAGGCTGCGGACCTCCGGGCCGGAAACCGGAGCGGAGCCTGGGGACACTGGCGACTGGCGGACCTCCGGGCCGAAACCGGAGCGGAGCCTGGGGACACTGGCGACTGGCGGACCTCCGGGCCGGAAACCGGAGCGGAGCCTGGGGACACTGGCGACTGGCGGACCTCCGGGCCGGAAACCGGAGCGGAGCCTGGGGACACTGGCGACTGGCGGACCTCCGGGCCGGAAACCGGAGCGGAGCCTGGGGACACTGGCGACTGGCGGACCTCCGGGCCGAAACCGGAGCGGAGCCTGGGGACACTGGCGACTGGCGGACCTCCGGGCCGGAAACCGGAGCGGAGCCTGGGGACACTGGCGACTGGCGGACCTCCGGGCCGGAAACCGGAGCGGAGCCTGGGGACACTGGCGTCTGGCGGGCGCGCGGCGGAGGCTGGGAGCCTCTGGAGACAGGCGGCGAAGGCAGGGACCCTCTGGAGACAGGCGGCGAAGGCTGGGACCCTCTGAAGACAGGCGGCGGCGGCTGCGCCGGGGGCTAGAGGCAGGCGGCGGCGGCTGCGCCTCGGGGGCTAGAGGCAGGCGGCGGCGGCTGCGCCTCGGGGCTAGAGGCAGGCGGCGGCGGCGCGCCGGGGCTAGAGGCAGGCGGCGGCGGCTGCGCCTCGGGGCTAGAGGCAGGCGGCGGCGGCGCGGCGGCTGCGCCTCAGGGCTAGAGGCAGGCGGTGGCGGCGGCAGCTGCGCCTCAGGGCTAGAGGCAGGCGGCGGCGGCTGGCAGACAGGTTGGGGATTCGTGGATGACCATAGGTTGGCGGGCCAAACTCCTGGCAGAATCTCGCCAGGAAGAGGTCCAGAGAATGGAGAACTGCCTCTTCCTTAACCGCCAGGATCCGGCCCAGTGCAGTGCCGGACCGGCTAGCGAAGCACCACGAAGGCTACCTGTGTCCGCTCAGGCGGGAACTGATCAGGGTGTAACAGGAGCGCGAAGAAGCACTTCGTGAGGAACTCTTCGCAATTTTCCACTCTACCGGAGAAAATCCCCGACTGTAGAAACTCGTCCACCGCAATAAAGGGACTAGGGAGGCTGAGGATATATCGTTTGGCCAACTCCCCCAGGTGAAGTAGGGAAGCTTTGGCCGTCATCTTTGTTCACTGGTCCGGTCTTCTGTTACGGACAGAACAACCGGAGGCGAGTGGTAAGGATACTGAGAGTTTATTGCAAACACAGAAGTATTATAGAGAAGAATAGATACTGTCCTTTCTCTTACTGATGGCAGAGGTGCGTGGGCACTGGGCGCCCACACACCGAAGACGGGGAACACACAGGAGCTCCGGACACAGGAGACAGACGGGAGCCAGGATTCGGAGCGGCACACTCAGGAGATACGAGATGGACTGGAGCCGGGAGATAGAGCGGCACAATCTGGAGACTGTAGATCGACAGAAGCTGGGGTTCAGAGTTCTCAGGAGAAAGATCCAATAATCGTAGTGGTGAGTCCGTGAAGCATATACAGGAAGACTGCTCTGATCTGTCCTTAGTATAAACGAGACCGGACACTGACTGAGGTGAGGAGCTGGGTTTTATAGGAAGTATAGTGGCTGATGAAGTGCAGGTGTGTGAAGGGTGACAGGTGCTGGGAATTAATAATCAGGTGAGGGAGTGCAGAGTGACTGTGATGAGTATAGTGGCTGGTGAGGCAATGACAGGTTGTAACAGCATTGTACTGACACAATTTCTGTTTACACTTTCCACCTTTAACTTCTGAGAACTTGTCACCTCCAAATGTTCTCTTATGACTCCTCCAATTTTGGCTGCATTTATCAGAACAATGAGGAGGAGTACCAAGGTCTGATAGAAAGCTTCGTCACATGCTACAATAATTTTAAGATAAAGAGTTGGTGGTTGATTTCCAGAGGATCAGGAAGTTATCAGTTATCATTCAGGGAAATCTTAAAACACTGTATCGGGTGCACGGTCGTATCAAGCTAGGAGCCATCATCAACGTTCTAGCTGAAATGCCTTTGTTTTTTCCCACAATAAACAAGACTATTTATCTGTGAGTGCTGGTATTCTGTTTGTTTTGATCATTCAGGGAAACACATAGCTTCCTCACTTTGATTTATTTATTTAGCTGTCAATATTTTCTCTACATATCTGTATCCCGTTCCTACCTACCTCTCTGGTAGTCAGTAATTAAGTTTTATCTTATCTTAGTTTTTTTGTTTTATACTCCTATTGTAGTTCTCTGCTTTGTCCTCCAGGGTGTGCTTGGGGGTTTGCGGCCTGAGGCCATGGTATTTTAACTTTCACCTCTGGTCATGAATTACTGACTGAAACTATTATGTTGCAGATAAAGGCTGAAATGGCTGAAATGAGTGGCCTTTGCAGGATGTCCAGGCTCACCCTTTAGGGACAGGGTGGAAGGAGCTCCACTGCTGCTTCAATGAGTCACGACAAAAATACTGTCAAAATGTATAAAACTCAATCTACTCCTAAAGCATAATTCACGTGTCTGCTGTTGATCCATATGTTCAGTATGTTCCAAACACCAATTTTTCCAAAACATAGCTAAACACATCACTTCTATGTCACGCTATTGCCTCAAAATACACTTTCAGTGGCATATTCCTTTAATTCAAGTAGAATTCAAATTTTGAAGTCTATACAAGTGCTTTACTTTGTGTTTTTACTTCATACTATTCCACTGCAACATTTTAGATAGAAATATTGTACTTTTTACTTTCAGACTGAACATTCACTCAGTCCTCAGATCGTTGGGTACACATATACAATCTACCTAATCAATTCAATTCAACAGCCTTGACATAAATCAAGATGATCTCTTGTTTAATTTTCGTTGACAGTGTGTCAGAGTGGTGTTAATTAAACTTGGTGGTATATTTGAGGGTTTAGTGAACGGTGGTGCCTTTTCTAATGTGTTGTCTATAACGAGTACAATCACTGGTGGGCTTTTGGCAATAAGACTTGTCACATCACGCTGGTTTAATTGAATCAACTTTTACTTGTATGTTACACCGACATTGGACTTTTCAGTATGTGTAAATTCTAAACATGTACTGTATACTTCTTTGTTGCTGTAGTACTTCTTCTTCCTGCTTACAGTTTTTCATTTGTTTACACAGTAAAATTGGAACTTGAAATGCAATCACTGAAACCTGAAACTCATCTACCAAATCCCTAAACCAAGTCTGCAAAATTCAAAGCACAATTTTTACTTTACACTCAGTTTTCAATTTTAAATCACAAAATGTATGTCTGTCGTTCAATTTTCTCAACAACCATTCATCCGATTGACTTCACACTTGGCGGGTGTATTGCATGAGGACCCGAGAGAGTGCAGTGTCGAATTTGGCGCAATTTGAACACATGCCACTTTTAATATTAATAAACTTTGAATAAACAAGTGATCAGAGACGCTCTCTGTGCAGCAGCAGGGTGGGACAGCAAGTGAGAGAAAAGTAAGTAGACAGCGAAAACACATTTGGATACGCAACACATTTAGTATTAATAAACTTAGTAATAAACTTTAAATAAGCAAGTGAACAGCTAGCTGCTTAGTTCTGTGTCTGAGCGCAAAGTATGCTGTCCAGGAGTAACCCAACGTCATTCTGCGGTGGCCAAACCGGCGATCAGACCATTCAAACTGCTCCACAGTCAGCCTGAAATAAAACTGAAACCAGACGCTATCCAAGTCCAAGTTCATGGACCAAACTATGAAACTCTCCCAGTTGTGTCCTCGGTTGGTTTATTTTGCGTACCCAGCTTCGACGTCAGAGTCTGGCTTGCAGTCTATGCTGAAAAATAGTGATACCAAGAAGCTTCCTCTGGTTTGTGTTCATTTATTTGAGAAGGAGAGATACAGAGAGATAGCGGTGAAAGTGAATGAGGAGAGGGAGTGCCGGTGGCGAGAAAGCTGATGAATCAGAGAAATAAAACATTAATTTCTGATTGTTTCACAGCAGTTACATTCTCAAATAAACAGGCCCACACCCCCACAAATCGCCACACAACCCTGCAGCTAATTGGGTCACTATATAATGAATGGGGTCAGCTTTTAAAGTTGGGAGATGGAGAGAGGAGATCTTGGTCATACTGTACCTGCCTTGACCCTCTCTCTCTCCCTCTTTGTGTGTGGGTGTGTGTGCTTGTGTGTCTAAGATCTGTAGACTGTATGTATCTGTAGACCCATTAATAATGAAAAACTTTCCTAACCTTCACCAGCGCTGTGTCTGTAACCCTGTAGGTTGAGACAGACTAGAAGAAGAGGTTTCTGTGCATGGCTGGTCGTTACAATTCTTGTACATACAAAGGAATACCCCACCAAACATCTATGTTTTCAGTATCAAAGACTCATCCCTTGTTGGCTCTGAAAAGTTTAGCTTACGCCTTTAGAGCAATGTTATACTCCAAAACACATTTTCACCTTTTTTACCAACTGATATATTTTTGGCTTGTCTGATAACCTTTTACTACCTTTTGATCCCGAATTGTTACCCTCTTATTCCATAACGTCACCTGGTAGAGTGCGCGTCCCATGCATGCATACATAAAACACACACACACTCACACACACACCACTGTCACAGATGGATTCTACATTTTTTTGTTTACCCCACTGTGAATTAAGCCAAACAATCCATTATCTACTGTAAACATTCTCCCACACATACACACATACCTATACACACGTATGTCATAGAAGATTGATTTGGCATTTGATTAAATTTTATATTTTCCTAATAAACAACAATGAACAGCCTCAGAAATGTTGAAGTGAAGCCAACAGGAGTTTGGTAACTGCCTACTGTCTGGCTGCAGACATGGAAATAATAATAATAGCCAATTAAAATAACAACAAAATCACAATAATAATTTAGTATGCAATGTGCACACAATAACCAAACTTTTTCTGGTTATGTCAGGATACTGCATGCTTGAAAGCCCTTTTGATCCTTTATGTGCAATTAAGATACAAAAGTACTTCTTATATCTTATTTAATAAGCAACGTACTACATTTATCTGTAATCTTGCAACACCAGGATCCACAGGCATTATATTTATATATGATTTGTCTCTTTGTGTAAGTGATAATTGTGTGCAAATAAACAAAAACAAGCAGTATGAATGAATGACTTGTGCATGACCCTTACTTTTGCTATTTATTATTATGAACTGTATTATCCCGCTTTGCCTATACCATAGGCTATGTTATCAAATTAGAAACATCAATATCAGGCATTATGATCACTTTAATTATCATTAAGGGAATAAACCTAGCTGCAAAGATGCCTAGGCATATACAGTAAGTATATCCAGTAGGCTTCTGACAGGAATGCATAGGCTACTATTTACACAACCCTGGAGATTTTTGGTATCTTTATGATTCTTGGTTTTGGGATTATATGTCAGCATGATACAGCCCATTCAGTCAGAAGCAGAATCTGTTTTATTAGCCAATGCAAGCATACAAAGAACGTGTCTTGACGTTTGCTCCCACAAATGCAACACAGAACAATAAAAATAGACAAAAGTAAGGAAATAAAAATAATTATATGAAGTCATATTAAAATTAAATTTAAAATTTTAAATCTATTTACAGAATGGAATAGTAATGTTTTGAAATGAGATATAAAAATGTTTTGACTGTACAAATAAACAATATGGACTGTGCTATGGACAAAGTAATGTATGAAATATGTGAAGGTGACAAGAGCTAAAATTATATGTGGCATCTGCATAAATAATTAAAATATGTAGCAGTGGAGGTTGAATGCATTGCACAATGTAAAGTCCAGTTTGATAACCTGGTAACATTTCATTTGAAGGTGGCTTCATAAGACCGACATGAGCATCGTGACACCATTGTAACTATGGCGTGATACCCATCATGAACATGAAGGAGTCTTTATGAAGGTTTATGACTGTTGTCATTAAGTGTCATTCGGTCAGTTATGTCACTTTGGTTCCACTTTGGCTCCACAGGTCAAGGGAATTATTCATGGCACAATTATAATGGTCTCATGACAGTCATTGTAAAAACCAAGCACATATGACAGTATAATGTAATGTTAACACATAAAGCTAAATTGTTTCTTTAAGTTTGATAATTAGGCCTGCTATGATTATGAAATGCTGTAAAATGATTGTGTGGAAGCAGAACTGAGAATATTATGCTACAATATTCACAAGACAATAATGTGATGCTCATGTTTCCGTGCAGGTAACAAAGGACTGATTAAAGTCTCAATCATTAAACGAGGAAACTTTTACTAAAAACATGAAGACTTCATGAGACTATTTCAAATAGTGACCTAAGAAACTGTAAGTGCTCATGATTCGGGGATAATATGCTCATAATCAGTACATGGTGCCTGCCTGTTGTCAGTGTAATGATCCCAGTCAGGTTTCAGAGAGTCTTGAGAAGAACCCAAGCAGAAATATCAGGAGGGCATTTAATGTCTTTTTCCCCCCTTGTTGCTCTCTCCTGCTTTTGTCTCGTCATTCTCACTCCTCTTTCCAGCCCGTGTTTGTTTCTCTGGGTTGCTGTGTGTCATTTCAATTAAGATACAGAGTGATTAAATCTCTTTTTAATGAAAGCTAACTGCTTGAGTCTGTGCATGCATCAGTGCACATGGGTAGTGTGTGTGTGTGAGAGAGAGAGAGAGTTTAGGTGTGCGTGTGTGTTTGTGTGCGTTAGTGTAGGTAGACATGCCTATCACCTTACTATAATTGTGTGCTTGCAGGTGTATACTCAACCCCATTACGTTAACTGCTGTGTGATTCTTGCACATGTTGATTTAAATCAGAATCAGAATCAGAAATACGTTATTGATCCCCGAGGGGAAACTCTTTCCTCTTTCCTAAATCCTAAATGCTGTTTGGCAAACAGTTAATGGCAACAGTATTATCACAGGATACATAGTCAGGAAGTTTGTCTGATGATAATGGAGCCCTTGTGTGTTGAAGAAGGATGAAATTATGTTATTGCTTCATATTGATGCATGTCTTCATTGCATTATACAACTCATGAAAGCATGAGCAACTATGTTGTTCATAGTCAAAATAAATTCCCATAGAAGGTTGTAACTGTATTCAAACTTCCAATTTATTTTGACAAATTTGGATGAGAATACATTGAACTCTGGTTCCTCCTCTTTATGTGCTAAACTATATGCAGAGTGAGAGAGATGAAAATCTATAATCTATCTATATCAATCTTATATTTGTGTGTTAAGTACAGGGATGGTCAGGACATAGTTAGCCTAGCTTAGCATAAATACTGGTGAGATGGGGAAACAGCTAGCCTGGCTCTGTCTAAGGTTGTAAAATACACCTACCAACACCTCTAAGGTTCACTAACTAAAACATTGTATTTCGTTTGTTTGAACCGTACACAAACAGAAATGTACAAACAACAATTTGGCTTGACATCGTCATATACAGTCAACCATATCTATCGACGAAGATGCTGCACAGCTGCTGGGTGGATGGATAAACTGTTGTTTGTCGAGAAATAGTTACAGCACATAGAGTAACTCCCCCTAAAACCACAAACTGTTGATTTTAGTTTTCGAGTACGAATTAAACAATCGAGATACAACATGTTACCTTATGTTATAAGTGACCTTTAGAGGTGCTGGTAAGTGTATATTTTTTAAGTTTGGACTTGCCTCTTCTGCTTCTGTCTTTATGCTAAGCTAAGCTAACCATGTCCTCACTCAAGCTTCATACTTAATGGAGAGACATGAAATTGGTATCAATCTTCTCATCTCTTGGCTGATAAAAAAAACACAAACAAAAAGCATATTTGTTAAATTGTTGAAGTATACCTTGAAGGCAGGTGGAAGACCTCCATAGATGCTACAAAGTATTGCATTTTATTTCCTTATCAATTGTTTTATTATCAATTGTATTATTATAGACTAGATATCATAACATATATTGATTGAATACCCTGGGATACTCTAACTGGATACTATACATTTTCTTAACTCAAAATCACGTGCTTATCCAAGTTAAAGTAATTCTCCACCCTATGATCTTTTGAATATGACACACTCACCTCCCCAAGGTGTAAAAGGTTAGTAGTTTTCCTTATCATTAAGAAAGAAGGCTGTCAGCAGGTAGGTTTCACAGTGGTTACACTGGATTCCAGTAGAGACACTCTTAATTTGACTGGGACTACTAGTTGACTGTTGCCCTTTAAAAACATGGCTGCCAAACTGCTACAGTATTACACAGTGTCAAACCTTTGTGTTATCAAAGCAGCAAGGACAGATAAGCTTTGACTAAGATGAGAGAAAATCACCAAGTCACAATTTGAATTTAGGCTCAGTCTCTGATCTATGAAGAATTCAAATTTCACATTTCCATGGAGGTCTTTTTTGATATCATAAGTAAACATATATAGCCAGACAAGACACTTTGATGGGGCAGCCAGGTAAACAACATGAAAAAACCTTATAATCTTAAAAGCTTCAGTACACTAGATTGTCTGATGTGCAGTCCATTAGAAAACAGGTAAATGAAAACATGAACAAAGAGCCATTGGTCAAAGTCAGCAATCGCACCAGAAGGCAGTTTTGCTGCAAGGCAGCAGATGAGCCATTGGCCAAGGCCGTGAATTGGATGGTTCTGGCTGGCACGTCTGCTCATTGAGATTAAGAACTGTGCCAAGCAGAGACATTTTCACAGCAACATATGACAGTCTTTGAAAAAAATCTATGTTACCTGGAGGAACACTGGATGCTTGCTGTGCAGTCTGGCTCTGCAGATCACACCATGCAAATCAGTGGCCTGGCACCCTGTTATTGCAGAAACGCAAAAATTACAAGACACACCATGATAGCTTTTTAAGTTAATTGACTCGATAAACATTTTTGACGATGATTTCCTGAGCATTGAAACCAATGCAGGTTTATATATATATAGTTTCTTTTCTTAATGCCTTTTATGTCTTAAATAAAGCACTTTAAATTGCCTCCTTGTTGAAAGGTTCTATATTAATAAACTTGCCTTGCCTGTGTTAGTTTGCAAGAAAACTCCACATCAACAAGAAGCCTTTTGACCTGTAGTTGTTAGTTTACTCTGAAACAGTTGATTATCATTTCATCCAGAGTGATGGTTAACTACTAAAAATAGGTCTGGGCAAAAATATATTCCATTATGCTTCCAGTATGTTTTTTTGTCTAAACTACAGACATTGTGCTTCATACTTCCATGCCAGAATGTACATTTCCTCCTCATGTTTTATCTTTCCTCGTTCTGCCTCTCTTTTTCTCATTTTCATTTCCCTCACTTTTTTTAGTTCAAGCTCAAGTTTTAAAAATGTTTTCCTTTTTTCCCCCTCTCTCTCCATCTCTTGCTTCATGCTGTTTTTCGTCAAAATAGACGTGGCTGGAGGCATTATGTTTTTGGATTGTCCGTCCGTCTGTCCCATTCTCGTGAACGCAATATCTCAGGAACACCTGGAGGGAATTTCTTAAAATTTGGCAAACAAAAATCCACTTGGACTCAAGGATGAACTGATTAGAATTTGGTGGTCAAAGGTCAAGGTCACTGTAATGTCACGTTCTTCCCATTCTTGTGAATGTGATATCTCACGAATGCCTGGAAGGAATATTTTCAAATTTGACACAAATGTCCACATGGACTAAAGGATGAACTGATTAGAATTTGGTTATCAAAGTCAAGGTCATTGTGCCCTCACAAAAGACGTTTTTGGCCATAACTCAACAACTGATAACCATATTTCAACATTGGTCGGACAATGAATTGGTGACACTTTTAACTCAAAGGTCAAAGGTCACTGTGACCTTAAAATTACCTTGATAAACATGTTTTTGGCCATAACTCAAGAACTGATATGGTCATTATGACAAAATTTCACACAGATGTTTCACTAGCAAGGACCACACCATCAACGGCCTCCAAAAGCCTCCACTTATTTTAGACAAGATTGAGCAGATCTGAGATCTTTGAGATCTGAATGAATGTAGCGGTGATATGCTTCGGAGGACCAACGGCCCATATGCTTAAGGACCAACGAGGTAGCCCATGAATTGTGACCAGAGTAATGAATGGGAGAAATGCCGGACAAGTACGTGGCAGAAGTGCTCAGAATAAGATGGCCAGATTGAATGGTTGAATGGTTTTGGTTCGTTATATAGTAGAATACTATGGTGTCGTCTAAGAAATGTGACAAGTCTGAAATGCAGGCATGATGGCATAGGTCGAAGTGAAGGGTAGAGGAGGTGAATTCGGAGGGAGGTTTCCCTGCTAAGGCTGGCTGCTGTTGTTGCTCAAGTAGTCGACAGGGGACGCTGGCATTGGTGCCAGGTTCCCCTGCTAAGGCTGGCTGCTGTGATTGCTGGGCATATAGCGGCAGGGGGCACTGGCATCCGGGTGCCAATTTCCCTGCTAAGGCTGGCTGCTGTCGTTGCTCAAGTAGTGGACAGGGGCGGCTGGCATCAGTGCCAGGTTCCCCTACTAAGGCTGGCTGCTGTGTTCGCTGGTTATAAGCGGCAGGGGGCGCTGGCATCCTGGTGCCAGGTTCCCCTGCTAAGGCTGGTTGCTGTGATTCCTTGACGTAGATGGCAGGGGGCACTGTCATCACGGTGCCAGGTTCCCCTGCTAGAACGAACTGCTGTGGTTGCTGGAGGTAGGTGGTGTGGGGGGCGTTGGCATCCCTGTGCTAAAGGCTGTAGCTGACATGAGCTGCTGGGACTAGTGAAGCTTGAAGATGGAAGATACTGGCATCCCAGTGCCGAATGCCCCTACTGAAGCCCGCTGCTGTGGTTGTTGGAAGTGCATGGCTGGGCTGTGATGGCATCACGGTGCCAGGAGTGTGTGTGACGAGTGACTGTCAAAAACCACAATGCTAAAGAGGTTAGCGTATATGCTGCTAGCGTCAGTTATATCAGAGGTGGAGAAATATGTCTTCTTTGAAGGAAGAGCACGGCACTGAAGCTTTTCTTGATGTTTTTGCTCTTCTCACGGCTGGCTTCGGTAAGAGTTTGTCTATGTTATGGTTCGTTGATCTGATTAGTTGCAGTTCGCACGTGATAGATGGTGATGATTCCAATGACGATTTCCCAGATAGTTCTGGCATAATGGTGCCAGGAGCCCCGCCTCGAGGGAGCTGCTGCGGTTGCTGGGAGTGGGCAGCAGAGGACGCTGGCATCTCTGTGCCAGGTTCCCCTGCTAAGGCTGGCTGATGTGATTGCTGGGGTTGGTTGACAGGAGGCGCTGACAACCTGGTGTAAATTGCCCTGGATGATGTAGGCTGCTGTTGCTGGTGTAGAAAAACCTGATGAGAGATGGAGTGTCCCAGAAAGTTCCTTCTGAATGCGATTGTGTATGATGAGAGGTGGTTGCTGATGACTTCATTGTTGCTGTCCTTTCTGCTGTCTTGAGCTGAAGGATATGGTGAACTGTCCCTTTAACGTAGGCTCTGCTGTCACAGCGTGTTGTTGGGGTGTGTGTGATGACGTCACCCGGAAGAGCATTGTGTTGAACGGAACTGTGGGCATGACAGGCTGATATGAGAGCGTTAAAAAGTTTTGCTTTGTTGTCTGTTCTGTGAAAAACAATTCCTTTATCTTTTAGTGCTTTTTGTAGAGTGGCAACAGTCCAGTTGGAATTATATTAAAGAAGGCTGGTCACCGGGGACCTCGCTGGAGTGTGGTGACACTGCGACCGGCTACGTGTTGTGAGCCCGTAGTGGTCGAGACGATGGTGGGGACTGGAGTTGTCCTGTTAGGCGATGGAGTCGGAGAACTGCAGCGGTGGCGATGGACTGTCCTTGAATTGCCTCTTCCTCTCTTTTCTGCTGAGGGAGGTGGGCAAGGAAGAGACTGTGTAGGGGCTTGCTGGACTCGCTCGCTTCATGGACGGCTTTTGGATTATGGAAATCAGGGTCTCAGGTGCAAAGTTTTTGGCTTCTGTTGTTGGGTCTGCTGGCGAGGTTGATGGAAACTTTGAACGTGGTCATCCTGATTTCGTCCGAATAATTCATCGTCCGATGGGGATAGTAAAATGAAGTCCATGTTTGAGATGAGGTGAGTGGATGGATGAAGTTGCTCGTAGGGTCAAGTAATAATGTTAGGTCACTTTTCTGAGTATGCTCGAGGCAATGTTGAGTGATGTCAGTTCTGGTGCAGTACATCCAATACATCTATGATAATCTTTCATTAATCGAGTTCAACAATTTATTTGAGTCTGGACAGACATGAATGTAAACTGCAACTTGACTGGTTGGCGGAGGCATACAACCGCGGGGCAGCTCCTCTTGTCCTGTCCTCTTTTTTCATCTTCTGGGCTCAAGACAAGGGATGATGGGTACTGGCACACCAAGACTTCTGGGTAATGGTGCCAGGGCTGTAGTGCAACTGACAGCGATGCCCTGTTGCTTGTGTGTGTGGTTGTGTGTGTGTACGTATGTACGTGTGTATGTTGCTCCTAGATAAATCCATCAACACATTTGGCATCAGGTCAGCTTGAGGATTGTGTGTTCCCCTCTGTCTGCCCTCCCTCTCTCTCTCTCGCTGCATGGCTATGTGTGTGTGTGTGTGTGTGTGTGTGTGTGTGTGTGTGTGTTTTTGCTGGGCATCAGTTAGTCTTTTGTGCTCCCTGGGGGATCAGAATGAGACATGGGCAGAAGGAGCTAACATTCCCCCGCAGTGCTGCTCACGCCAACACTCCTTCATATGCATGAGATTTGCTGTAAGCCAAGTGTGTGTTACTGAGTGTGCATGCATGTGTGTGTATGTAGAGTTTTCACACGTTT
Source organism: Siniperca chuatsi (assembly GCF_020085105.1). NCBI lineage: Eukaryota > Metazoa > Chordata > Actinopteri > Centrarchiformes > Sinipercidae > Siniperca > Siniperca chuatsi. Next base: position 4,396,826 of record NC_058043.1, on the reverse strand, counting down.
CTACTTTTTATCTGTGCACCATTTAAAAAAAAAATCTTTAAAAATGTAGTGTTTATATGTATGGGTCTAGATATTGAGTCTTTGTAAATGTATAGATATTATGTGAGTATATATTGGTGTGTGTGTGTGTGTGTGTGTGTGTTTGTCGATGTGTTCATGGAGCCAAATCTGAGCCAAACAGAAAGCTCTGTGTTCCAAGCCCTGGGGCTGCATGTTCTAAATATAATGTCAGAGTTGAGGAGGAGTCATATTAGTTGCAGACATGTACCGTAGCTCTTCATCAAGGCTGTCTTGTCACATCTCTTAACCAAGATGTTTCACATTAAAAATGGTTATTCTGTGAGCTTGTGCAGCAGTGTAAAAGGTTGGTAGATTTTCGGTTGGTGAGGTTTGAGTTTTGATTGCCATGGTCTGAATCACTGCTTATGCTATGTACCAAGTTGTACATTATTTTATTTCTACTTCTAAAACAAACGCAAATGAAAAATACATCACTTCCTGTAAATATTAAAGCTATCACAGACTGGTCATAGGTAGACCCACTACTGTGTCTTTGTGTAATAGCAATCAAAACTATACCATTGCCACTGAGAATTCTTGATTCTGATTGGCTGGCAGGTGTCCATTAAGTAAGGGATAATACCCGACAAGTTTTATGTTCCAGTGATTGTAAAGGATGACGCAGGGGGGCTCGCATCAGGCGGTTTGCCTCTGGTTGCCTCCGCCAGTTGCCAGAAAAATGCCATATGTAATCAAATTCAAAATATCATCATGAAATTTCCTGGGCCTCAGAATTCCTGCTGTTTGTGTTGCGAGGCAAAATCTCGCTAAACAGGAAGGGGTTCACAAGGCTGAGCCAAGAGTTTAAAAGTTCTAAATTGGGGTGAAAAGGATACATTTTACTGATTGGTCTCAATAACAGCGCCACATCCTGGTACATCTTTCCAGTGGAGGTAACGTTGAATTGCACTCTCTCTTTCTCTGTATGTCACAGACACGATAGCTCTCTATCGTCTCCCTTTACCTCTCACGCTTACCTACGACTTCTCCTCATCTCTTTGTTTTCTGTTCAGTTTTGTGCACATGTCCAGTCCTCTCTCTTTTCCCCTGCAACTATCCCTCAGATTGGCAGGCTAAAAGCTTCACCTTAGCTAATGTTAATGTTCAAAAGTCATCCCTTTCCCCTTCCTGCCATTAGTTGATTTGGAAGAATTTTTCCAGTTTATCTTATGAACTTGGAGTTTGTGATATTTGGTTAGTGTAACTAATGAAAAATATTTGAATTGGGCTAAGTTGTCATGGATTTGTTTCAGGTATCATCACATGACCTAAGTATGGAACTTTGTGCATAGTATCAAACTTGAACTTTAATAAAAACTTTTTATTAAAAGATTTTTGGAAAAGGCTCTTCCAAAATGTTACAAATTACATTTGCTTAACAACATAAATTCATCAGAAGTTTTTAATCAGTGTTCAGTGTGTAAATGTGTGTCATGTAATGTGTTTTAGCTTCACTTCCTTTCCTCCTGTCTTCTTTCGTTCATTCTTTCACACATTTCATTTATTGATTTTTTAAAATTTCTCTACCAGTTTTTTTTTACTTTGTCAGTTAGCTGCACTGTAAATCCCAGCAATCCACACACATATACATACAGACTTGCTTACACACACACACACACACACACACACACACACACACGTTACACTGTAGTATACATATACATATACCTTTACATATATATATATTAATATACATGCTCATACACAAGAGCAATCACTCTGGTTTGTTTCTACTTTCTCCACAGTTTGGTACCAGTTTCAACTTTAACTGCATCAGAATATGTATGAATGTATTATTACTTTACTTTAGTACCCTGTATTGCTACTGCTACAAAATGCAATGTAGAATAATGTAGACATAACAGCTTGATGGCCCCTAAATATGTTTAAAATGTAAATCAATTAACAGATTATTCCTAACTGTTGAAAGGAACAGTGTTATGGCTCCTACAACCATGAGGTAAGAAAACAAAGTCACACTCACTCATACATTATGTATTCATTTAAAATGTAAAGTGATGTGCAAGTTACCCACTGTTAGGTTCACACACAGCAGAAATAACTTCACCCCCACTCACATTTGTTTAGATATTTTCTTCATGGACACTCATGCATAATGTATTCCCATGACTGATTTTATTGTCTTGCTTTTAAACCAAATTTCTGTTTATATATATTTCTTCATAACTCAGCTGTAACAGTTTGCTTTCCACTTTAGCTGTTTTGCATTAAATAATCCAAGGGTTTCTTGAGAGTTAACATAATGTGAAAGCAGCACAATGTCCACTGCTGGGATAAAATCTGTGATTTGTGTGTGACTGATTTATTGAAATCTGAGTTTAAGTTGAAAAAACCCAAGAAATTATCACCTTCAGTATGCACAATTATAACTAATAATGAAAACAATTTTTCAACAGACATACAGTGTGTAGTAATGGCATATAAAGTACTTAAAGAATTGATGGTGAACTGTTATTTTGGATTCATTTGTGACAAAATTATTTGGGCATTGGTGTGAAGAGTTAAGACCTTGCACAACCACACAGGTGTTTTTAATTACTCTGGCAGATTAGGTCTCTAGTCAGGTTGAAGTTGGGTGGAGCTTTGCTTAGACAAACAGCAGAGTGAGGGAGATGTCAATCAAGTTCAGTTTGTACATGTGTAGAGGCTTTAATCATTACAGTTAGCTTTTAGCTAGACACCTTAATTAGCTTGCTAATCTCTGACAAAAATGCACACCTCTATTTTTAACTTTAACTGTCTTCTATACAGCCAATAGCCAAATAATGTAATATTTTAGTGACATACAATGTTATTGGAATTCACTCAACTTCCACTTTGTGTGAAGTCATAGACTTGCAAGGTGGGAGGAGCCGCTGGTATTTCCTCATTCTAAATTCTCATTTCAAAGTTTAATTTCAATGATATCTTCAATCTTCAGGGAGTCCCCTGGAAACATAATGATGCTGAAGATTTATGTTGCATTGAGAATCTTTTTTTTTTTTTGTCAGTTTGGTATAGTGAATAGCTCTAGATACTTTAATACCTATGAGGCTCAGCTGATGTTGTGGAGAAGAAGCCATTCAAAGGCACAAATCAGACATGCATGCAGAAAATTCAGAAAGGCTTAGTTGTAGCAACTGAGAATAAAATGCTGCAGAAAATGAATGGAACCTATGCACTTCAGGAACCCTCAATGCCCAAAATACATATGGTACAAATCCCACATTGCATCTCTATCTCTATCTAGCTATCACATAGTCTGACTATTATAACACGTAGTCTGACAATGATGAACTGCACTCTACCTGCCTCCTTTGATGAGTTTGGTACCTCACTAAGGTAAATTTTCAGTCCAAGTGAGTTAAGTGGTAATTTCCATCATACGAGCAGTTTACACTGTTGGATTCCAGAGATTAATTTCATATCATAATTCTACAAACTTAAGCTCACAATAACATAAAGTTTTAAGTAGAAATACAGTTAACATGTTTTTCTTCCAGGATTTCACAGTACAAGCAGTAAGGGAAATGTTGTGCTCTGCAATATCTGGTTTGCAACTTACAGCATGAGGCGATTTGGCATTTTCTAAATAAGCGCCTGCCTCGCACGACACACAACAGTTCCCACTCTCAAATTAACTCTTCTAATTACATGCTTTTGAAATTTGGACTATGCAGCCGTTGCATGGTGTGTGCTTTTGGAACCAACACAGGGTAACACTGTTGGTTTAGGGGCCAGAGAGAGTGCAGAAAATGTAGGCTGGTTCTGGCTGCAAGTGAGAATCCAGTGTGGTTTACCTCTATCTCCCCTCATGCAGGGCTCTGTCTTTCTCTGCTTCACTGTGTTGTTTTCTTCAGGGGATTTGGAGGTCTCTAACTCTGCCATCCAAATCCATTGTGCTCGCTATATACTCTCCTCCAATCCTGCTATATCTCCTCCTCACCTTCTCCTGCCTCCCCAGTCTTCATTTTTCCTCACTCTGCTTTCCCGCTATCCTGTCTGTTTTTCTCTCCTCCCCAGATCTCATCTCTGCTTATTTTCTCTCATCTCTGCTTATTTTCTATATCTCCTGTCTAATCCTGTTTGTACTATTCTCCTGCTCTCCCACATTGTTCCTCTCTTACCTGATCACATCTTTCCCCAAGCTTCTCTGTTCTTCTCTCATCCTTCTCCCTTCCTGCTTTTTGTCACTTCGCCATTTCTTCCTACCTCTTCTTCTCTCTAATTCTCCTTTTTGTCCAATATTCTGTTTTTTCTTATCCTTGCCTCGTCACTTACCTGATCTAATCTCCTTCCTTATTCTCTACTTTTCCCTGTCCTCTTACTTCTTGTCCAATCTCTGTCCCTCTTCCCACCCGCGTTTTCTTCCCTTCTTTCTTCCTCTACACTTTTGCTTCCCCCTCTCATCTCCTGTTCCTCCTTTCCCAACCAATTCTCCTTATCATCTCCTCCAGAATCCGGCTGAGCCATTCCTTCCGTCTTCACAACCCACCGCCGATATCAGCCAGTCATTTTACGTTTCATTGCCACCTTATTTAGAGCACATTTAACAATTTCATGCCGAGGAGATTCTCATACACTTGGAGGCAACATGTCTCCCCTGTTGTTGGACTCTAAATATTTCTTTTTATGAGTTTATTAAAACATGAAACGAAAGGCAAGCTGGAAGCCTGTTTTTGCTTTGTTCTCTGATGCCTTGGGAGATGTTTGCTTTTTTTAAAGAAAATGAGCAGTTTTGCCAAGTGGGGTGGTGCAATTAAAATTAAAAAGAGGGAGCATTAGCTAGTTGAGATGAAGGAGCAGTGCAGAATCGAACACCATAATGTTTATTAAAAGGCCTCATTATAGCTCCAGGCTTGAGTGAGCTTCCTCTGCCCACTCAGTGTTATACGTCGAGCTTCTTGTGGTGATCCCCAAAGTGCCGCCCCATCAAACAATGCTATACACACACAGAGAGAGCTCTGCAATGACTCTGGTCGACTGGTCAGGGGAGAGGATGATGATGATAAATACAAAGCCAGAGAGTGTTTATGGAGTGCGTTTTATTAGTGTGTGCACACATCTGCCAACGAGAGAGAGAAATCTGCAATCAAACAAGAATGAAGGAAACACGGAAGAAGAGAGGAAGAAATGGTGTTAGGTTTCTGGGTGTTTGTCTGTTTTGAAGGGGCGGGCCGCTGCTTCTCTGCCGCCTTTCACAACCATTTTTGGAATTAGCTCCTGCCACCTCCTGTGGGAGAAAATCTCTAAGGAGGAAACGGATGGAGTGGTATGAGAGGAAATGAGGGGATAGGAGAGAATGAAGGGAGAGAGGAAGCAGTTAGAGGACAGAGGAGATAAGGAAAGGAAAGGAAGAGGAAATTGAAAGGAGAGAAGGCAGGGGGAGAAAAGGAGATGAGCGAGGAGAAGTGAAAGGCAGAGGAAAAGACAGAATGGAGGAAGGGACAGGGTGAGGGGAAGGAAAGATTAGTGGAGAAGAGAGTAACTACTCGTCCTTCCTTCATCCCTCTCATACTCTCTGTATACCTGTTTCTCTGTCTCTCTTTCTCCTTCCTCCATGAACTTTTGGCCTTTTACATATCTCTGTCTCTTCTTCCTCCACCTTTTCCGTTTCTGTGTCTTCCCCCTCTCTCTAATCCTCAGTATACCAGTATCCCTTTGTCTCCTTCACTTATTCTTTGTATCATAATACCTTCAGTTTTGTTTGACTCTCTCCCTCTTATCATCTGTCTTCCTCTTCCTAACCCTTTCTTTATAACCTCTGGCCAAATATTTTCAGTTTTTCATTGTTTTGTATATGCTGTGAAATAGTAGAAATGTAATTGTAATTTAAGTTTTTTTCATACTCTCAGATTTGACCCATCACTGTCACAGTAACTTGGGGAATAACTGCAATGGTGCAGATAGCCTGTGAGGGATATGTTAAGGATGTCCACAACCTGTCTTAACCTCCCCCTTTATACTGTGTGATTCTGGCCTGTCCTAGATGAAATGAATGGTCATGAGAGAAATATGGTGAAATTGGTTGTCAATCAAAAACTGTGTGAGACTGTGAGGAAGCCTATCTTTGGTCACCGATTTAGAGCTGCAGAACTTAACCTAGAACATGCCTATGTTCCTCGATAAAATAATGGTGCCTATTCAGAGTAGGGTGAAGGCCATCCGCTTTCAGCAGGTCAGGGAGGCTCCAGAAAGATCGACAAAACCAAATCCCTGCTCACTACAATAATCACTGCGTGCGTTGTTTAACCCTGTTGTCGGGGGTAGAGGAGGCACGCAGGCCAACAGGACAACCAACAGGGCTGGTGAGGGTTAAAAACCAGTTTGCAGTTGGAAGGGGAGACTGCAGACCAGGCCACACAACATGTTGCTTGCTCTTGCAAGCCTTTCCATACTGCTGAAGAAGGATAAACTCTGCATCATCTTCTGGCTTGGCTATGCTAGTGCTATCACTAAGAAGCCTGCTATCAAGCCTGTGGCTAAAGCTATCTGGAGTGCCTGTGACACCTAAGGTAACGTTAGCAGAGATGAGCTGTTCTAACTGACGGGCACGTCTTTCTGGAAGAGACATCCAATCTGCAAAAGCGGAACAGTTAACACAAGCCATTGTAACACAGTTAGCAAGGTTGCATTACCTGTTTTGACTACAGGCTAAGCTAGTAGGCTAGGCTAGGCTAGGCTCAGAGCAAAGCTAACATGGTAGCAACAGAGGTTACCCACTAATTCTAAAATCGTTTGAAAAATAAAAAGTAGTAAGTCTAATTTGATATGGACTTAGCACAGAGAGAGTAACAGAGTAGATAAGTAGAAGAAAGAAGATTAAGGAGAGTGAAGAGATTAAAACAGAAAAAGGAGGGAGGTAGAGTAGACAGCGGTTGTCGATCTCAGGGAAATCACAGTGTGCGTCACAGGAAACTGCGTCAAGGCACAGAAGCAGCATGTGTGTGTGTCTGTGTGTGCATGAAGCATCTTTGATTTCCACCATTAAATATTAACTATCATGGTTAATATTTGATAAATGCGCTCCACCTCTCTGTGTTATTTGGATGAGCTGCACTACTCTGTAATTTTGACTTGCAATTCTATTTCTCCACTTCTTTCTGTCCCTCTTCCTCTTCTTTGACTTGTTTTCTCATATTTCCCTGATTTGATACATTTTTTCTTCTTTGTCTCTGTCTCTTGATTTCTCTGCCTCTTCCTCTTTTTTCCCCCCACTCTTCCAGTTTTACTCAGTTGGCCATTTTGGTCCAGACTAGTAATATCTCAATAACTACTGGATGGATTGCCATTGAATTTTGTACAGACATTCATGTTGCCCAGTGGATAAATCCTAATAACTTTTGGGATCCCCTGACTGTTTCTCTATAGTGCTGCTATAGCAGATCAAGGTTTTCACTTATCCTGTGAAATATCTCAACATCTACAACATGGATTGACACAAACTTTTGTACAGACATTCGTGGTTCCCCTGACTTTTCCTTTAGCACCACCATGAGGTTCACATTTCTGGTTTTGAGTGAAATGTGGATAACTACTGTACTGGATGGATTTCTATGAAGTTTGGAACATATTCATGTGTCCCTCAGTATAAATTGTAATTGTGTTGGTGAGCTTTTCATCTAGCCATCGGGTCAAAATTTCAGTTTGTCCACCACTTTGGTGATATGGTAATGACATTCCCTTCAGCCTTAGCTGTACTTAACTGTACTTGTGCTAATTAGCAAATGTTAGCATGCTAACATGCTAAACTAAGATGGTGAACATTATGCTTAACATCAGCATGTTTGCATTGTCATTATGAGCATGTTAGCATGCTGACATTAGCCAGGCCACTAGCATGGCTGTAGACTCTTACCCTTTTTTGTCTTTTTACTTTATTTTTATACTCACCATAATTTTAATGGACTTAAAGTTGTATTCGACTGAAAATGTGGTAACTGAGTAGGTCATTAGGATGCCAAATAAAATCGTGCACATGATGACCATGGTGGCCATTTTTTCAATATGTCCAGAAATGTTCATTTAAATTTAAAAGTGAGGTGCAAAGGGCAGCAAAAGGCAGAAAATGTGATGGCTGCTGTATATTCAGACTTTCAACTCTATGCCTTCTGGACCAGAATATTAAATTTAATTTAATAATGCTCTTCATTGGAATCCCAAACTGTCTATCCATCATGATGGGAAAAGCCCTGGTTACAAAGGGGATGAAAGGAGCAGATGTTCTTTGCCACAACTGTCATAGCTGTTAACATATCTACTTATATCATGACCCTCAGTGCACTGAGCAAGGTACATTGAACTGCGCTTTCCATCCCTTGATTCACAAAAATAGAAAAATCTCCCTCTCTCCTTTATCACTTCTGTTTATGTCCTGTATATGTGCAGTAATACGAAACATCGGGCTGTTGTGTCACATGACAGAGATGACAGCTGACATGAACAAGTTGATATGACACAAAGGCAACAAGAGTTTCGAGACAGATACTACTTCTCCCCACTTCCCGCCTCTCCTCCCTTTACCCCCTCATATCTGACCCAGTTGGAAATGATGTGTAAGGGCTTCACAACAATGAAAACCAAAGTGAGAATAGGAGGAGAAGGTGGAGGTTGGGGAGCTCGGGGTATCAAAGTTGGGAACAAGGGTGTGTAGGTGGGGGGTACCGAAGTAATCAAAAGCCTAATCTTGCGATCTCTTGCTCTAGATTTTGATCTTTAATTCTGGGTCTTCTTTTCATAATCAAAAAGTAACACCTCCGGCTGAATGCTGTCTGGTTTTTGTTATATCTCTGTTGTCATTGTTTGTGAAGCAGTGTCGATGAAGATAAAAGCAGAGAGAGAATTTGAGAAGAAACTGTTGTAGAAGTGAAACTCCTTATTATTAATCCTCTCTGTACTGAGAATCTCTTTCTCTCTATGCATTTTTGTCTTCGCTTATTGTTTTCAGTCTGTCTCCATATCTACATTGAGTTAAACTGTTTTAATATTTTAGAACAGAATCATATGCTGCCAACACATTATAGTGAAACTCCTCTCTTGCTCTTCTCTCAGTATCTTTCTGTCTCTGTAAATGAGGCCATCACAGCATATATAAATAACTGTCACTGTAATATAAATAAAATTAAAGCAAACTGGTATGAACATCACCATCCAGTCCCACAACTTTAAATATACTTTTTGCATGAAAATGTGCAAAACGTTTAAACATATGCATTTGTATGCTGTTGTAGTATTAACATCTGAAAAAGTTTTACATAAAGACAGTGTGAAATGTCAATGGTTTTTTAAAAAGGTGGGACATAAGATAAAGTATAAAAACACAGTATAGTCAGGATGCTGCAATAAGAGGAATGGGAGACAATGACAGTGAAACATCATACAGGATGTCCAAAAAGGCAGTGGTAAAAGCAGGGGTGTAGCACAAAATTCTGGACCGTGTACATAGGCATTCTCTATGGGCCCCTCCCCGCATCCACGGCTATTCATTCTAGTATCTTTGTGGGCCCTCCTCACATGAGTGTCCCCCCAGTCCTCCGTCCCTGGGTACTCGAACAGAAAGAGGAGTATATATTTAGCAAATATTGTAGCTCTCTGGTGGACAAGGACTGTAAAGAGTTTCGAGAGATTGTCCTTTAACTCCCCCTTGTTGGCAACCTTCTATCCTATAAGTGTCCTTGAGCAAGACAGATAATCCCTTCCAGCTGATGGGCTGCTATTATGCAGCTGGGGCCGTATTACAGAAACTTCAAGATAATATCTTAACTGTTTGGTAACCATGGTAATTAGGGTTAGGACCTGATTTCGGAAAAGCCATTACAGATGAACAGTTCCTACGTCAATGTGCCTATCTTAACTTAAAGGGACAGTTCACCCCAAAATCAAAAATACATATTTTTCCTCTTACCTGTAGTGCTATTTTCCATCTAGATTGTTTTGTTGAGAGTTGCAGAGTTTTGGAGATATTGGCTGTAGAGATGTCTGCCTTCTCTCAAATATAATGGAACTAGAAGGCACTCGGCTTGTGGTGCTCAAAGTGCTAAGTACCTAACTACACCCGCTGAACGTATCACCGCACAGAAGAAAGCGTGCATCTACTCATGGACAAGAGGCTCATGCTCGTGACAGCGCAGGATGTAAACATTAATGGCATCCTCCTTGGCTGAGCTGTAACGCTAGTTAGCTCAGTGGTGGTAGGTGAGCTAGCAGTATTGAACTGTTAGTTCGAATATTATTGTTGCTAAGCCTCTCGTCCATGAGTAGATGCACGCTTCCTTCTGTGCAGTGATACATTTGGAGGGTATAGTTCGGTAGAAAGAAAATAGTTCCTACATGAAACTGCTCACAACAAGGTCTGTGGATTATCTTGAGTAATCCGGTCATGATTTCTTGAAAGAGACATTGCTGCTGAGTTTTTCAAAAATATTCTTTGGGTGCTTTGAGAACCACAAGCTGAGCGCTATATAGTTCAATTATATTCAAGAGAAGACCAACATCTCTACGGCCAATATCTCCAAAACTCAGCAACTCACACCAAAACAATCTAGATGGATTAATAGCACTACAGGTAAGAGGAAAAATATGTATTTTTGATTTTGGGGTGAACTGTTCTTTATGGATGCTCTTTTACAGCAACGCCCTGCACTCAGGCAAATACACATACATTCACAACTGAAATTTAATTTAGGCCTATATAGGCATAAAAAATATGAATTTGCAAGGAATCATTTATTTCGGCAATCCTAGCCTTGTCTTTATTCTAACACTTAGCATATGTCTGCAGTGACATCAATGCTTATCTGGAGGAAAGAGACCTGAGAGGCTGGCTGTTTGGTGACTCTGGGTATCTATTAAAGCCATTCCTAATGACTCCAGTGGGAAACAGCTTCTCCTTCTCTGTCTCCAGCAGGGCCAGGCTGTCTGATAGCATGCTGGATGGCATCCGTTTTTTTGCCGTCCGTTAGACGGCTATAATTAGGCTAATAATAAGCCTATAGGCCTATCACATGGAGGATATAGAGCAATTTGGTTGAATTAAATTAATATATATTATTATCATTATTAGATATTATCGGTTTAGCTGGTGACTGAGGACTACTCTGCTCCTCCAAAACCACTTCTTTGTCAGGTCCTATTTAAGTGATTTCTTGATTGAGAACAGGTGTGGCAGTAATCAGGCCTGGGTGTGGCTAGAGAAATTGAAGTCAAAAATCTTTCTACAATCTCCACAATCAATGTCTTGAAACATCACTGCATCTTCATGTCAAGCAGATTTATTTCTCCTCTTATCCTCTGCACACATAGGTTGCTATATTTATGGTGACCAATAGGGGGCGGCATTGTTACACTAAGATGTGACTTTCCTCCGCTGACATCTGCTGAGTTTTGCTGCCGATAGCTGCAGCTCAGATAGTTAAGGAAATACACAAAGCCCAGTCCAGTCCGTTTAGTCAGAATACACACCAACTAGTTTTAACTGTACTGGATGGAGAGGAAGTGTGAGAGAAAGGAAGCAAGAGAGATGGATGAGAGGGCTGATGGGAAAGAAAGTTAGGCTAGAGAAAGGAGGGGAGAGAGAAAAAGTGATCGCAAGGAAGAGAAGTGGACCAATGGTGAAGTGGGGATGGTGGGAAGGAGAGGAATGGAGGGATGGGGTGAGTGGCGAGAGAGAGAGAGAGAGAGAGAGAGAGAGAGAGAGAACAAAGGCAAACAAAGAAATGCAAAAACATGGAGAGAGAAATGAATGAATGAGAGAAGATTATAAATCAAGACAGAGAAAAATGATAAGGTGAACTTTTCCCTCCTAGTTTCTTTTCTCACTTCCTTCCTCCCCTTCCCTCCTTTTCATTACTTCCTCTCCTTTCCTCTTCTCTTCTCTCCTTCTTGTCACCCTTTTTCTTTTCCTTCTCCCTTCGCTCTTCTTCTTTCCTCTTCGTCTCTCCATTCTCTTCTCCTCCATCCCTCTTTCTGTCTCAGAGTGTTGGAGAGAGACAGTAATGAGTGTTGTGACAGATTGCAGCAAGTTATCAGCTTCCTAACTCTGCTTACATGGGACAGCTCGCCTTGTTCCCTTCATCTGGATGGAGGGAGAAAGAGAAAGGGATGGAGAGAGAAAGCTTACCATTTTCCCTCTATTTTCACTTTTTTTTGCCGTCACCATGAATTCTGTCTTTTTCCTTCCTTTTCTTATTTTTCAATCTTTCAAACTTTCCCCCTCTCGTCTTTCTTTTACCATGTTTCTCTTCTTACTTCTATCTTCACCCTTTACTCTGCACAATGCCTCTTTTTTCCTCTCATCTACCTTTCCTTCCATTCTTTTTCATTCCCACTTTTTTTACCTTCACATGTTTTTTCTTTCATCCCTCGGTCCCTTTTCTGCCTGTATTTTTCAGTCTTTCACTCCTCTCTCATCCTTTGTCTGAATTGTCATTGTTTTTTGCTCTTTTATACCCTTTTTGCTCTCATTTGCTCCTCTGTCAGCCATCCTTCCTCTCTTTCCTTATCTTTGTATTTCTCATCCAAATTGCCATGTTTTTTCTTTCTTTTCTGTACTTCTCTCCCCTTTTCTTTCCTTCCACCTATCCTCATTTTCCTGCCTTTTAGAAGGATGAAAATCTCTATGTCCCTGTTCCATTCTCTACCTCCCTGTTTTTCTCTCTTCACCTCTCCTCCATCCCTCAATCAGGCAGGGATCAGTAACAGTTGTTGTCCTGGAGGGAAACCAGACGGATGTCAACCCAGTTGCCCAGAGTTAAATAAAGCATTGACTCCAGGCTTCTCCCACTGTATCCGCACACCAATAATAGACAACAAGAAGACTATTGGGGACAGATGGAGGACACAGGGGTAAGATTTAATATTGTTGAAGAAGGAGAGAGTGTCACAACATCAATCTGATTCTAGTGCAACATTTTTCATTTCTTTCATTTCAGATCCTGCCACTCCCTCCTGTCCTGCAGTAACCTCTGTGTTCCTGCCATTCCCCATCACCTGACCTACCCTGCCCACCTGTACACCTGTTTCCACTTCCCCATTAGCCTTGCAGTATATATACCAGTCCATTCCCATTCATTCTCTGCCATATTGTTTAATGTGCTTGCTACTTAGTGGCCCAGCCTGCCTGCCTGCCTGCCTGCCTGCCTGCCTGCCCGCCCGCCTGCCTGCCCGCCCGCCTACCTGCCTACCTGCTGCCCGCCAAGTTAAAAACACCAGCATGAAGACCCGTAAAGAATTCTACTTTTTCTAATACCATACATTGTGAACTTAAACATGTGCATATTCATCTGTGGCATAATGAGCTACATACCGTATATTCTCGGCCTTTATTTACCTCAATGGCAGAGGAACAGGCTTATATTAGAGACAGGCTTTTATTATAACATTGCCTGCTTCCCAGTTAATACAGACTTCCTCCATGTTTACCTGTTTTCTTGATATATTCAGTATTATGTACATTTACACAGAACTAATTGCATCAGTAGAACAACAGACTCATGTCATACTTTCCACTCTGCTGCTCTCAGTTTCTCTTCTATAACAGACATGAGGTTTACTCACTTAATCACTTAATTCCAGTGCTTTCACTTTTCCATTTCTCCCGACAGGTGCTAAACTCCCTTCAATGAAACTCATCACTTCCTGCACATTTTTTCACGTTACAAATATCCCAGCCTTTCAGAATCAGAATCAGAAATACTTTATTGATCCCCGAAGGGAAAGTCTTTTGTTACAGCAGCTCACTATCACGTCAGTGCACACAGGGATAGAAGTTATAAACGAATCAGAATATAATACACTATAATACAGGTAAGATAAATTAAGTACAAAGAGGATAAGTATAAAATTAAGTGGATTTACCGGTTGATGATAAGTATGTACAGTATAATAATACAATAGAATAATATAAGTAATAAGTAATAGTGCATGAACTGTCAAGTTAAGTGTAGCTTATTAAGATTATTATGAGATGGTGGATATTGCACAGCAGTAATAGAAGTTATGAATAAATATCGATAAATAGGGAATTTTTAACTGAAAAGAGTATATTGCACAGCAGTATTAAACACAGAATATTGCACCATTATGCAAGTATTGCAGTGATGTTGATGATCAATGTCCAGTTTAATGACTTAGGGTCATATAGACTGACACTTAGAGGGAGGAGTTAAAGAGTTTGACGGCCACAGGCAGGAATGACTTCCTGTGGCGCACTGTGGTGCATTGTGGGGGGATGAGTCTTCCGCTGAAGGTGCTCCTTTGTTTTACCAGCACGTCATGGAGCGGGTGGGAGACACTGTCCAAGATGGCATGTAGTTTGGCCAGCATCCTCCTCTCTGACACCACCGACAGAGAGTCCAGCCCCACCCCCACAATGTCACTGGCCTTATGGATCAGTTTGTTGAGTCTGTTAGCGTCCGCTACCCTCAACCTGCTGCCCCAGCATGCAACAACATACAGGATAGCACTGGCCACCACAGACTCATAAAACATCTTCAGCATTGTCCGGCAGATGTTGAAGGACCTCAGCCTCCTCAGAAAATGGAGGCGGCTCTGGCCCTTCCTGTAAAGCGCTTGAGTGTTCTTAGCCCAGTCCAGTTTATTGTCCATGTGTAGTCCGAGGTATTTGTAGTCCTCAACAATGTCCACACTGACCCCCCTGGATGGAAACCGGGGTCACTGGTGCCTTAGCCCTCTGTAGGTCTACAACCAGCTCCTTAGACTTTGTTGCATTGAGCTGCAGATGGTTCTGCTCACACCATGAGACAAAGTTACCCACCACAGCCCTGCACTCAGTCTCATCACCACCACAGCAGAGTCATCAGAAAACTTCTGAAGGTGGCAGGACTCTGTGTGGTAAATGAAGTCTGTGGTGTAGATGGTGAAGAGGAAGGCAGAGAGGACAGTCCCCTGAGGGGCCCCAGTGTTGCTGACCACGCTGATGCACATGCTGTGAGAATTCATGGTAGTCAGTAAAGATATTGATTATTAGTTCCCATGGCACCTTTTTTAGATCTTCATTTTTTTCCAACTCCAAAGAAAAACAATCCCCATACTGCATCAGAATATTATGCATTTTAAGCTTCTGGTTTGTCTGCAATAAATATAACAAGTCTAGTGATATTCACGATGGAATAAGAGAACAAAGAAGAGCAGCATGCACAGTAATTCAAGTTAATGTGACAGACGGTTTAGGGAGAAATAATTGTGTTCTGTCTACACTTTTTGAATGACAGGTGATCGCTGGTAAATGTAGTGCAAGGAAACACAGCAAATCAGTAATGAGCACTTAGCAGCACATGTGGAAACCAAAAACACACTTCCCTGCCCCCTCAAAAAAAGGATCCTGGGGATTACCACTTTAACGTTTCCAGTGCAGGATCCAGATTTAGTCTCTCTGTGGAGCCGGGCTCATTAAAACATGCCAGTACTGCTGTCATATGAGATAATACCTGAAATAAACCTGAGTCTGTGACCCACTTTATTATACGTGTTACCTGTGGACATATGGGAAACACACTATCTAACATTCTCTATCTCTCTGTCTCTCTGTCTCTCTCTCTCTCTCTCTCTCTCTCTCTCTCTCTCTCTCACACACACACACACACCATCTCAGTTCTCCTTATGAACACAAACACATTTACAGAATAAAAGAGCACACCCTTCGTCTCTCATACAGTGTACACACACTAACACAAAACACACATTTTGACACAAATTCTCACCTCACACCATTTTTGTTGCACACAATCACATACATATCACACACACCTAACCGTCACTCTGTTTGGTAAGGCACTGCACTGTGCTGGGAGCTGTCACCGACCAGTCTGATTGGACGATTCGTTGTCACACAGAAGTTTGACTTGTTGACAGATCGACAGACTCACGACAAGCCTGCAAGATATGGTGAGAGAGAGAGAGAAAGAGAGAGATGAGGTGATGTAAGATGGAAAGACAAAAATAAGCAGAAGGAGAGAGAGAGGTCGATGTAACAGTGAGAACAAAGAAAGAAGTATAAAGCACAAAAGAAAAATTAAAGAAGGAAGGAAATAAAGGAATAAAACAATCATACAGGGAGACAGAAATTAAAGTCAAGAAAGTGAAAAGAGAGAAGGAAAGAGACAGAAGACTGGGAAAGTAATAAAAATAATCTGAAGTTCAAATGGGCATCATTTCAGTAAAATTGCTTTATTTCCTCAGAAACACACCTGTCTGTGTTAATTACAGAAGTCGTTAAAACCATAAAGTCATTAAAAAATACAAATTTTTGAGTGCATTAAAGAAGTAATTATATCAAATGGATGTTGACAACGCTGGTTCTTCAAATAAATGATCCATATATATTTAAAATGACACCATTTAATTTTGCTGTTAGCTTGACATTCACTGCTTCCACTTATTCAGAAATATTCTACAGTTACATACACTAAAATTAAATGCTTGATTTGTATTCAGTAGGTAGATGAAAATGTACAGAGGACATTTAGTAAACACCATGCTATTGTAGAGATTGAAATTAATTTTGTTCAAAATATTTAGGAAATATTAAAGTCATATGTTTTAACAAGATTCATAATAATTACATATATAATAGTGCTTTAATAAGTGCTAATTAGGTAGCATGTAGGGATAATAAAAAATAAACTATTTGAAACTAGGCAGTAGACGTCTTCTATTTTCACCTACTACAACAATGCTAAAACATTCTGCCAAAATGGTGATAGATAGACAGAATATATTAATTTTCTAACCTCTTTAATATCTGGGAATCAAATTCCAAAAAAATAATTGACATTTAGTGGCATGAATCTTTAAACAGTCAGACTGACTCAGGTGCCGGGTTGGGTCTCAGAAAAGAAGTTAAATAAATAAATAATGACACAAAAATGCCATGACTACACTTCACACCAGTAAAGAGCATGTGAAGTTTAAGCTGGCCCCAAAATCAAAGGAAACAAGAAGAAGCCAAAAATGACAAAGACATGTGAGTGAAGTTAAAGATTAAGATAAGTCAATAAATTGGAAGGTAGAAGAAGATTTACACCAGTTACAGTCACACAGTGGAAACTGCTGTCGGAGAAGCTGAAAAAAAGAACTGCTGAAATTAAATGATACAGCCACCTTAATGATCACCACATGAAACTGTGTGCATGACACTGTGTGTATGTGTGTGATCCTGTCTCCCACTTCATGGAGCAGAGCTCTACCATTGAGCCATCAAGTCAGATGAAGAATTTGAACATCTACCTGTATGGCCACAATAACCACCATACTATTTTATGGATCAGTAGGCCTGTGCACCAAAACACAACAGTGCTCTTTTAACCCAAACCCAAACCTAACCTAAACCTAAACCTAAACTTAACCTTAAGCTAACCTTAAACTAGGTCTTCACCCTAAACCTTCCCCAGGACATGAGTAATACACACTCACTCACACACACACACACACACACACACAAGATACACAGCCACAGGGCATGAGTGGGAGTTTGGTCTGACTAAGCTGTCATAAATTTATCTGATTGAATGATTGGCTGTCACACAGGGCTGTGATTAGCTGACAGGCCGTGATGACCTCATTAGACATTCCTTCCTGTCCAGAGGGGGAATCCGTCCCAGAATTCATTATATTAATCCCAATCTGCCCAGTGTACTGCTAATGTATGAAAGTATGTATGATCCCCTTAAACTGAACTTGTACATTAGACCAAACATTAAATACAGGGGATATATAGGTTACCTACAATGCATACAGTACATTCTTATATACATTGTTGTTGCATTTTATTATTGTAAAATATAGATAATAAAACCAGAATATAATACAACCCAGAAGGCTAGAGCAGCCAGTGAGGCGTCAGAATGTTGTCTCATTTTTCACTAAATGCCAATTGATCAGGAAAGACTGAAACAGTCACTGCCTAATCAGTTTGACATTTAACACTGCAACATGGCAGGGTCAAGTACACCCACCACACACACTGTTACGTCCCTGGCCATATTTCCTAACCTGTGTCTGGTGTTTTTTCCTGCATTTTGTGTGGCTGCGTTTGTGTGAGAGTGTGCTCTGTTCCTGCAAGGATTTTTGAGTGTCAACCTAGAAGAGTGTCTACTGCTGAGTGGTCCATTCACAACATCCTAACTTTTAAAATGCCCTGGTTTCCAGCAGTCCAGTGCCATCAGTCTGACAGCAGCACCTCAGTTCTGTCCTCAGTCTCCAAACCCTTTTGTAGTATATTTGTGTGTGAGATCGTGTTAGGCCTAGTGCCCTAGTTGGTTGGCTGTAAGTATATGTGTAAATTTTTTAAATAGTATCATCCATATTTGTAAATAGCACTGCAGTTGTAGGGGTGAGCTGCCATTTTCTTTAGCACTGTTTTCTCCTGTTTTGCTTTACTGTAGTAAATGTATTTTTGTTTCACCTAGGGTTAGTCAGCACTTTTTGAGGGGATAGATTATTTTGTTTGTTGTTTTGGCCTTGGTTCACCCAGAACTATATTGCTTCAGTTTATTGTCACAATTTCACGATTTTGATCGTAATAAATAATTTCACTTGAATTAAAATTCAGTGTTTGACTTTGGTTTGGGACCTTTTAACTTTTATGTTGCGCTCCTACCCCCGTAGACACACATTTAACGTTAAAGGGTCAAGTGGGCAGGGTTGGCTGACAGGTTACTGCTGAGACCAAAACAATATTAATATATTGCATGCCAATGACTGTGTGTGTGTGTGTGTGTGTGTGTGTGTGTGTGTGTGTGTGTGTGTGTGTGTGTGTGTGTGTGTGTGTGTCTTTCTATCCATCAGTCTCTGAATTATGATTAGATGGTGCATGTGGTGCATTCAAAATGGAGATGTGTGTTTGTCAGTCTATCTCTGTGAATTATGGATAGCTGTAGGGGTGTGTGTGTGTGTGTGTGTGTGTGTGTGTGTGTGTGTGTGTGTGTATGAATGTGTATGTGCGTGTATGTGTAATTACTAATGTGAATTCCTGAATTATGGTTTGCTGTGTGTGTGTGAGTACGTAATAACTAATGCTTTCTGGGTAGATGGGTGCAGAGCAGAGCAACGATTACAGAGTAATTCCTCAGCTCAAGGTTGGCAGTGCAGACACACACAAACACACACATCAACACATATACACACACACACACACACACACACAGAGAAGGATAAATCATTACTCTGCTGTGATTGTCCTGTCCCACCACAAAGTCCTCATCACATCCTTAACCTGGCAAATTGTCACAGTATTTCTGAACTTGTAAGGACCTTCACTAACACTGCCCAAAATCGTCTCCACATTTTCATACTTTCAAAAACATTTTCAAAATTTGAACAATTGTCACACACATATAAATTAGCCAAATTTATGTAGGATAGACTTGTGGCTTTCATATTTGCGTAGTTAAATCCATCATAAGTTGGCACGGGCGCCCCCTGGAATCTGATCTCTGTGTCTGATACTGTGTCTCTTTAAGTCTGGGTGTCTTGCTCCTATGTAGTAGATGTGGGGGCCTTATACATGTCTGTGTCCAGGGGTTGATTGTGTCACAATCTGTTGGCAATGGCCGTAGGCTATTTGGAGTTACAAATAGCCGCTATTCTAGCCGCTATATTATTTCATATTAAAATATTTCAAGTTGTTATTATTACAGTGAATAGGACAATTTGCCCATTACTGTTAATAATGTCATGAACTTGAACTTGCACTTGAACTTGCACATACAAACACCCATAAACACACACACATACACACAAACACAGACAGTTTTTTTTAGCAGTAAAGCTAGGAAAGGTCATCACATTCCTCTGAGGATTTTGGTTAAGTCCATGTTTATCCTGTTTGCAGCCGAGCATGGAGGACAAGGGAGAAATAGCTCACCCTCTAGCTCTCATTAGCAAGGGTTTCAGTGTGTGTGTGTGTGTGTGTGTGTGTGTGTGTGTGTGTGTGTGTGTGTGTGTATGCATGCATGTGTGTAGTGTGTATTTGTGTTTGTTGAAAAAATAAAGTGAAAACAGTCCATTATCCTCTGCCATCAACATCATCACTTTACAACTTTATACTTTTCACATCCTCCAAATTTTTTATTACTTTAGCTATATCTACCAGCTCCCATCAATTTACTTCATAATTAACCTAGTACGTTTCCAAAAATGTTCCTCAATCTTGATTAGTTAATGTTGATTGACTGCTCTGGTTCCCACTGTGTTAAATAAGTGGGGAATTACATACAATTATATTTCTGCAAAGTGACCTTTTGTAATTGGTTTATTTGTTCATGTTTTCACCAGAGAAAGTTTGTGAAATTTACCATCAGGTACATTTGTTAATGGTACAGAAATTCCATGACCAGTGGAGTGTCTGCATTTCTCTTCATGTATAATGTTCATTAAACTATCACACTGCAGTCACAGTATTATCAGTTTGGTGCTGTAATCTCACTACAAGATTTTCACCTGTGGGTCAAATGTGTAAAATTAGTTTTTACGTTTAGTTGATACTTAACTAATTTATTTATTTTATTTATTTTTGTTAATTGGTTTCAGTGAGTTGTTTTTCACCTCTGGCAATGCTTCATGTTTAGCAAACATAATATATGCTTGTGTGTGTGTGTGAGTGTGTGTGTGTGCGTGCACATCCATAAAATTACTGTTGTCATTTCACAGCAGACTGTGTATATCAAATCCTGTGCAGTGACCTTAGCTGTCACCTGTCACACACACACACAAATGATGCAGTACATCGATACTGACTTGGGTCACTACACTAACAAGAATCTGGATATACCCATTCATTTTTAATGTGTGTGTGTGTGTGTGTGTGTGAAATATATTAGATGTTTAAATATTCATTGGTCTCTTCTCGAGGCCTCACAGTTGGAAGGGAACCGGTCACCTCTCTGTAGCTCACTGGTTGGAGCTGACCAACTTAGTGTGTCTGTGTGTGTATTCTAACACTGGTAAGTTGGATTAATGGTAAAATGCTTGCGTGTTCAGCGACATTCTTATTCCAATTATTGTTGTATGTGTGCATGTTGGAAGTAATACTGGAAATACTGGAAGAAATATTATGCTGAAAAAGCACAAAAAATGTCAAAGTTGCACAGTTGTCACAGTTGACTGTTGAACAGTCTCAAGTTGCCACTGAAGGACTGTACACTGTAAGCAGCTTACAAATTGAGAGAACATTATGATGTCTCGGCACCAGAAGATGTGAGAGGAGTGGGTGGAGACTCTTGCAATATCAGAGTGCGATCTAACATGGTAACATCTTGTCTGTAAACTGAAGCAAACAATGTGAGTCTTCAGTGGAGTCACTAGACTCTCCCTCCCCGCTGTTTTCTTCTGTGCCATCTTGCTTGTTGACTTTCTCCTCTTCTGTTACTGTGCTTCCATGGCAACTGTCAGCATCCTCCCCTGCATCAGCACCAACACCAGAGTCCCTGTCGGAATCATTATCAGGTTCCAGGTACTCTGTCCTCTGGTACAGTGGAGGTGGGGTACGTCAATGTGCCATCATCCCCTCTAACTAGGAGTGGTGCTTGAACTATTTAATGCACATACTGTATATTCATCTGGAAAAGGGTTCAAGGTGATATCTGCTTGCCAGATTAGCTAACAAAAACGACTCACAAGCAAGACACATCCTGTCTCAAAATGATGCAGAAAAACTAGTCCATGCATTTGTTACTTTTAGGCTGGATTATTGCAATTCTTTATTATCAGGCTCCCCGTATAAGTCCCTTAAGACTCTCCAGTTGATCCAGAATGCTGTGACACATGTACTGACAAGTACTAGGAAATGAGATCATATTTCTCCAATATTATCTTCTCTGCATTGGCTCCCTGTAAAATCCAGAATAGAATTTAAAATTGGGTTCGGGAGGCAGACACCATCTCTACATTTGAGAGTAGGCTTAAGACTTTCCTCTTTGATAAAGCTTATAGTTAGGGCTGGCTCAGGTGAGCCCTGATCCATTCCTTAGTTATGCTGCTATAGGCCTAGACTGCCGGAAGACTTCCCATGATGCATCTCTCTCCTCCTCTCCCTCTCCATCTGTATGCATTTTTATCCCATTAATGCATGTTGCTAACTCGACATCTTCTCTCTCCTGTAGTTTTGTGCCTTCTTGTTTCTCTCCTCTCTCCTTCTGTTGCTTTCAGCAGGTATTTCTGCCTCGGGAGCTGCAGAGTCTGGATCTATGATTGCAAGGCACCTCCTGTTCCTGCTCAACAACCGCTACTACAATTATTATTATTAGTCTTATTACTATTATTATCATTATTATTCCTATCATTATTATTCTTATTATTATTTTGTTAATATAAATATTACCACTACCATTACATTATTATTATTTTAAAATTCTATAAGGAATTTGCATCGTGCCACTGTATGGTCTCTTACCTCCTGATCTTCTCCTGGATCCCCAGAGAAGAAAAGGCAACTGACTGAATGCGCCAATGGGGAGATTTCACTCCCACACACCTTCTCACAACTTGAGTCAATGTCATCACATGTATTAGACTGGAGATATTTTGTATCAAGCAAGATATTGAAAATCACTCCGGACTCACTGTTTGAACAATCTGAACAAAAAATGTGACAAACTTTTGTCACATTTGAGTGGATGTGCTTAAAAGAATTCAGCTCTGTGTGAGGTATGGGTAATCTATTTAGATTTTTTAAAGTTTGGAATGTGAATTGTCTAGAAATGTAAATTTGTTGCAATAACGGCCACTTTAAGCAATCATTACCATTTTTAAGCATCAACTGTGTCAGGTCACAAACAGGCAGGGACACCAAGATGGAGCCAGAAGGAGTTTATTAGAGATGACAGCGGGTATGGAGAGAGGGATAGTCTGTAGGAGGGAGATCGCGGGAGAAAGGCAGACTGGAGATCACTGGAGACAGACAGGCTGGAGCTCACGGGAGACCACTGGAGATCACGGGAGACCACGGGAGACCACTGGAGACAGACACACTGGAGACACCACAAACCAACAATATGTCGAGTGACATAAGGAGTCCTTAATACCAACGAGGTTGGACCCTGACTGAGGTGAGTGGTGTGCTTTTATGCATGCTGTGATTGGGACTGATGGGGAGCAGGAGTGTGATTGGGAGCAGGTGTGGGTGATTACTGGCTGGTGAGGCCTGGCATATCTGTGACAGTACCCCCTCCACGGCCAGCTCCCGAAGTCTGAACCGCCCGGGCCTGGCAGCTGGGCCTCGGGACTGGAGGCTGGCGGCGGCTGGGCCTCGGGACTGGAGGTTGGAGGTCGCCGCGATCGAGTGGGGACTGGAGGAGGGTGCCGCGATACAGTGGGGAATGGAAGAGATCGCCACGATTCAGCGGGGACTGGAGGAGGTCGCTGCGGCGCTGGGACTGGGACTGGCGAGCAGCTGAGTGGCGGAGCAGGCGAGTAGATGGGATACGAAACAGGTGAGCAGCTGGGAGGCGGAGCAGGTGAGCCGCTGGGAGGCGGAGGCTTGGGATGACGACTGGCTGACGACCTTATGTCTGGCGGGCCAAACTCTTTGCCGTGTAGTGTTAAGAACCGGCCCAAAGAGTTGAGGACTGCCTCGTTCCACGCTACTAGGGATCCCGCCCAGCTCAGTGCCGGGCCGGCTAGCCAGAGCACTAGGAAGTCTACCTTAGACCGTTCAGTCGGGAACTGGGATGGATATAACAAAAATTAACAAAAATGCAGATCAGCTGAGAGATTACAATGGTGAAAGAATTTTTACTCTAAGCCAAGCTGTTTTTGAGATAATTGCAAAAATGTAAACTTGATTGTTACAGCGCCAACTTGAGGACAATCAGTGTAATTTTAGTGGGTGGAAATTGCAACCTACATGCCAATTTTGGTGACTTTTCCAATTACGGTTTTAGCAGAGAAAAGGAAGAAGAATAACGAGAACAAAAACAATAAATCCAATGATTTTATTTGTACTCATCCCTGACGATCCCATATAAATGCATTGCCATGAGAATGAAATCAGACTAGTCACCTTTTTTCACTCTCCCGCTTTCTTTTCAAAATATGCATGAATGACTTTTCACTTCAAACCTAATCGAATACACAAATCTGCAGAGCGCTTGGTTAAGGTCACATCTGTTTGCATGTTTCAGACGTGCTGTTTGTCAAAATAAACCCAGCCAAAGAGAAAAGCAATTGTTATTAAGAGACAGCTATTATCACATCCGAGGCCCTGGAGAGATGCAACGTGCCACTTAAAGGACAAAACAGAATAATTCTCCACAAATTATAGGCTTTAAGGCGGCACAATGACAATGTCTGCAGGAAGGAATGTGGTGTATTTGTGTCTGGATATGTGCGTGTACATGCATGTGTGCATGTTTGGCTTTTGGTTTAACTCTGGGGAGAAGTATTTGATGAAAACTCTGAGAAAGAAAAGTATTAAGAAGGGAAACTAAAAACAGATTAAAAAATGATACGAAAGAAAGTTAAAAAAAAAGGGCAATGAAAGAAAATGAGATGAGATGAAAGAGAAACTTGAAGGTCAGCAGGGGTAATCATTGTGTTTCTCCAATTGAAAGACTTTGATTAAAACTGAGTGTGTTGTGTGAAGAACACTTATCACTGGACGCTAAGTCATAGCCTGAAGTTACAGAAACATGCTTTCAATTTCAAGGTCTTTACAGTAGATCTTAATGTGATCGTCATGCTTTCACACATAGTGTATTTTCTTGAATTACATTTCAACATTAAAGGAAAGACAGGATTCCTGAGGCCCAAAGCGTAAGTGCCCACAAAATATCTGCAAGGCGATTGAGTTGGATTTCGGCATCAGTTCCTAAAGAATTATCATTCCAGGTAATGTGATTTATACTGTTTCAAAACTCACTTTGTGATCTGGACTTTGTCAAATGATGTTGATGGAAGACTGTACTGCTCAGACAGCGCATTGTCTGAAAGCCATAAAAGCAGACCTCTGATTTCAGCATTTACTAAATAACTTTTGTTAGAGACATTTATATATTTTTATTTATTAAATTTTTGCCATTAGTTGATCCAGATGGTGGACACTATAAAGTTTTTAACTGTGAATTCAATGAAAAAAAAAGTACATCGAGTTGAGTTACAAGTGCAAGCTTTGCTACTTTTGGATAAAGTTTGAGTCATATTTTTAAAAAGTGAAACAAAAAACTATAAGCTTTCTGTTATCTTAGTCTCTATCGCAAGGGTGGAAATTTTAATTCAAATGTCTTTCATCTTCTGCAAACACGTTGAGGAGCCCTTGAATAACCCTCCCCCCCTCAGCCACATCCCAGTGGCTTTCTCCAAAGATGTAAGAAATTTTTTGTTGGGTATTGCGGAATCACATTAACCTTTGGGAGCCTTTGTACTTTCTAAACTGTGGTCTTGGTGCTGCCGACCAAGGTTTTGATAAGCCCTTTTCACAGCCTTTTGAGTGTTTATCAATATGTCAAGATATTTTTAAGAATTTGCATGCTGATGAGGTCTCAGTGTTTGAGAGATGTTTTTTCTTCTCCTTTGGTGTATTCTTTCTTTGTGTTTTTATTTTCATGCATTTTCTGCTTTTCCACATCTGGAAATGGTATCTGGAGTGGACAGAAAGAACCAAATTCACCAAAGTTCAGGTATTTTGAGTGAGATTTAGGTTTAAGAATTTGTCTAAGGAAAGTACAGCGCTCCATTTTCACTTTCTATGCTATATTGTGCCTTGTCCTATGCTGTGTCGTCCTTGTGATGGTTCACTGGTTGACCTTTCTACCAAATTAAGCCCAGATTTAACCTAGACGTCTAGACATATTTTGACCTTCAAAAATCATCAAATTGTGCTTATTCGGTACTGTACTGTGCAGCCAATGTGTTTTGAGGATGAAGATGCTAACTTTTAGGGCACCACAATCTGTGTCTTTGTAGTGCTTTGCACTCCTGTGATTAACATGATGTCATATGGATCAAGGCACCAACTCAGACATTCTGAGCTGTAATTTCTATCTCAAGTACTCTATCCTTACCCGATGGCCACTTTGCCATGGATGAAGCTGATGAATGTGGCGTGGGACACAAAAGCATTAAAGAAGCTGACGTCTTGAAACAAAAGTTACCTATACTCTGAAGGCACCTTTAAAAGGCAGTGTGTAACTTTATTGATGATCAGAAATAATTGGAATACAATTGACAGGTTTTTAGTAGAACCCCAATCCTTAAACTTCTTCTGTCCCCTTGAGTTATGGCAGCTGGTGACAACATGCTTGTGCGTATTTGCCTCAGAACTGTTAACCTCCCCTACAAGGATGCTTTTGTGAGTGTGTCATCAGCAGTTTACATTCATACTACTAAGAGATACGGTGTCTCGCCACGTCATTGTGTATTATGTTTGTGTGTGTGTGCTCTCATGCCTCAGAAGTGCTTTCCTTCCTGACCTGCTCTACCCTAATAAAAGCGCTTGCCATCCTCTCAAGATTACCACTCATCACCAACACAGCATGGGCCCTTCCTGGTCTACTTTGTTTTCCCCAATCCCATTGGAGAATTACAGCCGAGTGCCTCCTGCTTCGTCTGCGTGGTTATCAAGCTCAAACCATATTGACAGGCAAACATCAAACATTGTTTTTTCTTGGCCTATTTACCCACTGGCAAAAAAGTAGAAAAAAAATCACAAAATGTTTTAGCCTTGTGTCAAGTCCATCTGTCTTTCTGAGTGTAGCTGTCGATACACTGCAAAAATGCAGGCAGCCTCTCATCTTTATTCTACATTTTAGAGTGTTGTGAATGTAATTGGTGTGCTGGCAGAGTGGTGATTGATAGGCTGACTGGCATGCATAATGTAGCCTGAGGGAAGGAATACAGTACATTTTTTGCCATTTAGCCGACACTATCCAGAGTGATTCTGAATAAACTTAAATTCTATCACCAACATTACAAGTCTCAAATAGTGGGGAGTGCAAAAATCAAAGCTGCAGTCCTCTGACCACAGTGACTGATAGTTCATGTTGAACAGCAAATGGAATATGATTTGCAGAAAGAGGTAGTTTGTTCATTAAGAAGAGAGAGAGGAAAGAGAGGAGGAAAAGTTCACAGATTTTTGTGAAGCTTGCAAGTTTAAGATGTAGAATAAGACAGGTTAATGCATGCAGTTGTGTTGATTCACTAAAAGTATGTTTAGAGTTTTCAGATTTGACAATTTGCAAGTTTAAATATTTTATCCCAATATTCAGCTGAATGTACCTCTGTGGTTTCTCTTCACATTTACCACAGTATTGTCTTCCTAGCTTCTGATTGGTTAGGTCAATCACATGTCAGAGGAAAACCAGGAAGTGCTGTTGCAGTTGGGTTGATGAAAGTGTGAGGATCCATCTCCATCCAGCTTGTTCTTTTAGTTTAAAGTGATCCAGTCAGCTTACACATTTCTACATACACATTTTCTGCCTTACGGAAGGTCTTACGCCACTGGAGAAACATCAGAGAGAGACGTTTAAAGCTGAGTGGAGTGGCAAACAGGTTACCACAAGGTAAGAAAGCGGTTGGGGCATGGCCTGGAGGTAGTAGAATATACTGTAGAGCTTTACTATGGCCTGCAGGCAATGGATAGGTTGGCCTCTTATTCCTAAATTGACCAGCTGACTGGTTTCTGGTCTTTTGAGTCAGCCAGTGGTCTGCAAAAAACCTGTGATCATTCTGCACTTAACTTTTAATGTTTGATAGCTATGTAAACTCAGTTGTCAGTTTATTAGGTACACCTAGCTAAAACTAATGCAGTCTTATAAAGCAGCCCTGTGATAACTCTTACTTTCGTGAAGGTTAAATTGTTCAGTTTTTGTCAAAATTGTTTTAGAGTGGTGTTGTTTCAACTGTATGGTCATTCTGGAGGATGTATGGTGCATTCACGTGCTCCTCAGATTGTCCCATTTCCCGAGTTGGGAAGTCATTTTTCTGACTTTGGTGTGTTCATGACCTTTAAGCCGTAATGTGGAAACAACATGGACGCTACAAAGATGTGTGTATTCATTGCTTAGAGTGTTTAAACAACATGTTGATAGCTTTTTTAACATTTCCATTATTTGCGTGACAACAAAGAGCAAAGGAAATGGATCATGTGAGCCATGAAATATGATCAGGTTAATGATGTTAATATTATCAGGGTTAATGCTAATAAATAACTAAATCTAGGTCACCCTCGTGGACAGCAACTAACAGTTACAACCTAATACCATATTAAAAAAATATACCATATTTAAATGCAATATGTAAATTAATAAAAACGTTTCTTTTCATCAACCCAACATTTACTTTCAACAGCAATGTTTCTGTGTAATATGACATCAACTCAGCAAATCGTGTACCAAAATTTTCGCCGACTTTCTGAGTTGTTGTTCCAACTTGAGGGGGCGATCATGTGGATTTTCCCAGTCTGGAACTAATTTTTCCAATTATTCCACACATTTTGCCCTTCCCATTTATATCAATGAATTTTTAGCACATGAGGAAGGCCCACAAAGATACTAGAATAAATAGCTGTGGATGAAAATAAGACCTAATTGACCTAATGTATAATGTCATGTTTTAAGAAAGACTATCTTATTTCAAGATTTTAAGAACTTTCTTTGTAATCCTGTTTTAAGATATTAACTCCTATATTAAGGTGACTGTAAAGACAAATAATCACTTTTTAGGGGAGATGTTTCAGTGCCGTGACTTCTGTTGTCTGTAGTCTGGCTATTATGGCGCTCGGTAGCCTAACCTGTTACTTTCTGCAGTTGTTTTAGCCATGTTTGAGAAAGTAATCCAACACTGACAGAGTTTGAATAACGTTCTGGGTTATTATTGGTCCATGCAATCAGCCAATCAGCATTCTGAATCATCAATGTTGTTTTCTGCTTTATTTTTGTTTTATGTTTAAGCATTACATTTCATGTTGTAACTAAAACTAGTTTAAGGTCAGCAGCACTGGCATATTACTGTTGTACTCGTGTAGCTTCAATAGTAAAATATTAAGACTGTTCTGGTCAGTTACTGTTGACTGACAGATTGGCAAACACCATCTGTCTCCTCTATCACTCAGTCAGTCACACTCTATTAACCACGCTCATACACACAGGCAAAGGAAAGTTTTAAGCCCTGTAGAGATATCTATTGTTGACACAAGCAGAGTTAAAGCCTCTGCAACACTCATTCATTTTGTAGAATTTGATCCTGACGCCAGTGTGCCATCCCATCTCCACCAGAAAATCAAAGATAAATATTTTATGCCTAACAGTGTGTGTAACTTTTTTCCTTCTTCTTTTTGTTTTAACCAAGCTCAAATGTTTGCTTTATTTTAGATATTTGTTTCGATTCTTTCACTGCTTTTTTTATCTGACTGAAAAAACAAAACTTGATGTTGATCTTGAGCTTATACACTCCACTCATCCTTTCCCAGTACCTAGCCTTGTTGGCATACCATGCACAGCAGTATGTTACAATAGCGACTGTCTCCAAGGGTATGGCAGTGACAGCTTCACAGTGTCACCTTGGTGATGGTTGCTCAGTGATGGAGGAGATTGTTAAGTAGAGTGGATGTGTGATACTGACACAGCAGGGAGTGTAGCATGGGATGACAATGTACCAACTGCCTTCTAACCTTCTAATGCCAGGTGAAAACCTCCTATCTCTTGTATGATTATGGGATGTACAACACTGAGGGTATTATCCCCCTTTATTTTTTGGCCACTTGCAAACAATGTGATCAAATTAAAAATATTAATCATTCATTTACTTATTTCACAAAATGTTTTGTTTTCCTAAATAGAGTGGCAAAGTGGGAGCAGCTGCTGGTTATGGAAGTAATTCTCCTTACTGTAAATTCCCATTTCAAAGTCTTCTTTTAGCAATAGTTTGTTCCTCAACACAGAAAAACAGTGTCATGGATTATTCTGACTGAATGATTTCAACATTGTTGATGAGAAAACGTGTTTTTTCTGCCAGTTTAGTATAACAGATGGCTTCAAATACTACAATTCCTATGAGCCTTAGCTGCCGTTGCTATGGAGAAGAAGCCAGTTGGTGTAGCTGAATCAAAATGCTTAATCTTTGTAATTGAGAACAACCACTGGATGTCCAAAATAACTTCTCCCTCCATGTAACTCTACATAGCTGTACCTTAGGATTCCTGCTGCTTGCATTGCTAAGCAACATGTAGCCTAGCTACCAACAATTTCTAGGAAAAGAGTGTCACAAGTTTGGCTTGGCTGAATTCTTAAAAGTCAGACTTGGAGGAGATTCAGGGTTAGCGTGGCGTGGATTTGATGTTATTAATTATCTTTACAGTTGAGATACTCTCTCTCTTTTGCGTGTGTGTGCACATGTGCACACACATATACGCACACATGCACATCTTAGACGCATCCACATGCTGGCTCTCTTTCTCACTCTTGTGAACTGCTGCATTAATTCAGAACGGCAAGCAAACACCTGTGTCAGACATGACAGTTATACTGTCCCTTACAAGAAATTAATGGACAACTGCCTGCCAATCAGAAATTCTCAGTGACATGGTATAAACTAAAGCAGGGATTGGTGTACTGAAAAAATACTGTTCAAGTTTAAGGTGATGTTACTTTCACCTACATCAACGTGTCAGTGTAATTTGAGTAGCCCATTCTGCAAATCAATACAGTCAGTGGGCCGATCGATGATACCTGTATGTAAACAGTAAATTCATAAAACATCAAAAGTAAATGTGATGATTTGCAGTAACCTAATCTGACCTTAGCCAAACTGTGTTACTTTCCTTACCTCCATTCTAGACCACGTATTACTTGTAGCCTGCATATACAGTAGGAGGTTTTGTAAAATCTACAAAATAGTTTTGGCTTTGGGACAGCATGAAAGCACAATGATCCAGTCAAGTTTTATTTAAAAAAAAAAAAAAAAAAAAAAAGAGTTCCCAGATCTCAGCAATTAACTTGGTGAGTACAATGCTATCATAACCAAACAATATTACAAAAATAAGACCTGGGTTTCAATAAACTGGAATTATCCTTGACAGATTTCTTGCCATCTCAAAGGTAAATCTTCTTAGTGCTTACTACAACGGAGAGTAAGACATTCATCCATTTGTATAGAAGTTAACCTTGTTTATCGTGTCAGACAGTACTGTCCAGTCTTCAATGCATCCATCAATCAGCGGCAATTTCTATCTGTCCAGTTGCTTGCATAAGTTAAAATTTATTCATGCAACCTTTCCTTCCTCCCTCTATCCATCCATCTCCTACCTGTAGTCATTTTTCTGGTGCAAAGTGCCCACTGTGTTGTTGCTAATCACTCTCTTTCAGCTTCGCCTCCAGCAACGATTAATGGCTTTCATTTACACTCATTTGGAGGCAACACCTGTGACCAATGAGAGCAAAGCAAGGAGTAATTACGTCCAAATGTGAAATGAATATGTGTGCTGTGTGCTCTGTGTGTGTGTGTGTGAGAGAGAGAGAGAGAGAAAAAACTTGTGAGCACAGCAAATATGTAATAACTCTAACCAAAAGTCTGTGTGTGTGTGTGTGTGTGTGTGTGTGTGTGTGTGTTGTTTGTGTTGTTTGTGCATGACACCCAACTGATCTTGAAGTAATTACGCCAATGCTTCACATCAACTCGGTGCGTGTTTGAGAGAGAGAGAGAGAGAGAGAAGAAAGAAAAAAAGCTTCTGAGCCCAGTGGTACATCTAATAACTCAGATGCATCACATAAGCTCTGTATGTATGTGTGTGTGTGTGTGTGTGTGTGTGTGTGTGTGTGTGTGTGTGTGTGTGTGTGTGTGTGTGTGTGTGTGTGTGTGTGTGTGTGTGTGTAATTACTCTGATACATCACCTGAACTAGATGTGAACTCTCCGGCAGGGGCTACCTGTGAGCCTCAGTGGCACAGTGGCGTTGTGTATGTGTGTGTGTGCATGCTTGTGTACATGTCTGTACAAGATAGAGAGGGTTGTGTGTTTGCATTTTTACACCTGCAAGGGGGTTAGTGGTATATGCGTGTCTGCCTGTATCAATTGATAAGTGGGATTATCCAATAAGCATTTGTGTCTCTTTGTATCTAAAACGTCCATACTGAACCGGCTAAATGCTACAAATGCTGGTTTTAGTGTGTAAAAGACTTGCATCCACACACTTTCACATCGGTTTAGTAAATATCCGCGATGACACTGAAATAACAAAATAGAAAAGTGGCTAAATCTCTTCTTCTCCCTCCTCTTTCAGTTAGCAAACAACAACACTGTCTGTCTACAAAACCTCAGTCTGGTCATTCTGCTGAGTCTCAGCTGTTTCACCCTCTGTTATTTGAGCTGTTCGGTACATGTTCGAATAGATCTTTAACACTGAATCTTCAAACTGAACTGACCAGTCTGAATCACCATTGTAAATGAATAAATCGGTAGATTTAACAGTGGAGCTCCTCACTGGTGACTGAGAGTACTGTTGTAAGCTCTGCTGTGATTACTTCCTGTTTAAAAGCTCACTGAAAGACTGTGAAAGTCACAGAAACAATCATGAAGAAATAACTGTTGCAAATAGGTGAATGCTGAGCTATTAACCTTACAAACCTAGGCCTAGTTTTGTACTGAACTGCACATAACTGCTGGAACAGGCAACCAACTGAACATACGACTCAACTGAAGAGTCAGAATCAGCGCTGAACATAGCAGCAGTTGAACGGTGATGCAGTCACTTACTGATGTATGTACTGTAGTCAGTCATTTTGTCATGGCCTGTAAATGCTAATTGTTGAAGTAATTGCTGAGCTGTCAATTAAATCAGCTTATGATCATGAAGTTGTCTGACAAATTAAATATAGAGGTTAACGATCGGTATTATGTATTTTAAATGAGTGATAACAGAGAGGGTTAGAGGAGACACAAAGTCGTCTTCATAACTTTTCTGACACACAGCCGACCAGGCATCGTGTTCTAAAAGCTGTGTCCCTTGTTTTTCGAAAAGGTCTCTTTTCTGTTTTGAAAAACGCTGGCTTAGTGTAGATGGAAGTTACAAAAAGATAGAAAAATATGCATTTTCAGATCTGGCATTGCATCGATAGAGTCTCAGTTTTTTCCAGTGTGCTTTGCTTTCATTCTGATGGATTTGTGTGTGTGTGTGTGTGTGAGAGCATGCACACAAATGCATCCATCTTTGGGTGTCTGTGTGTGTCTCTTATTTCATATATATATGTATGTGTGTGTGTGTGTATTCCCCTCCCTCAGGGCATTCGGTACTCTCGCCACTCCAGCAGGTATAGAATGCATTTCTCTCTAAATCTCAATGTCACATTCTCTCTTCCTCCACTCCATCTCATCCTCTCTCGACCTCTCTCTCTATCACTACCTTTGCTACTTCACCTTTTATTCCTCCTTGTACCTGCCATTGTTATCTCTCTTCCTTTTTTTTCCTCTCTTTCTAGTCCTTTTTGTGCTTGTTTCTTTTATTTCTCTTAATATACAACAATTCTTCTCTTATGCCTTCATCTTCCCTTCTACTCCCAACTCTTTCTCCCTCTCTCTCTCTCTCTCTCTCTCTCCCTCTCTCTCTCTCTCTCTTTCTCCCAGCATGGCCCTCTGTTCAGCCTTTTTTTTCAACATTGTTATAAATATTGAATGTGTGTTTTGTTCTTTGATCAGTCTGGGTAGAGGGTGATAGACAGGTAGAACTCTGACAGTCTGTACCGAGGCTGTGTCTACACTGTAGCTGCATTCCAAACAGTTAGATTTACGTTTATTTAGGAAAATGCTGGTGCCATTTTATTATTACATTTTGTTCTTGTGAAAAGACAAATGAACAATGAATCTATTTTACTAACAGCTGTTGTCTGATTGTCCACAGCCTGAATAGTTTGTGCCTCTGTGCCATACAAATGCCATTCCAAAAGCTTTAAACTGAAATGAAATTGCTGCATACATATCTGCTGTACCCCTCTAGTGTAATTTCTGGACGTGCAGGGCTCCGCGGTCAAGTTAGCAACAATAACCAGTCTGCTGGTTGAAATTCCTGTGTTTGTTTGAACCATCCCCCACCCCTGTATGTGAACTTTTGCACTCTTTAAACTACATCACCTGACTTTGAACATGGGCGCGTCCAGAAATGATGCTAGAGGGGAACTTACGGAGTCATATTTTGAAGCGGAGGGACACTGACCAAGCCTCAGTATTTGACGACTTGGGGGTGAGATCGGTGAGATACTTTGTCGTTCTCTTCAGTGTAACACTGGCACTCCAGCAGCCTGCCAGACACGACACACCCCTCCAGCTGGCTGAGACAAAAAGGAGCATTTCTAATTTTCCCCCAAAGACCTTTTTTATTCCTTTTATTAATAAAAAATATATATTACCAATACATTTAAAAACATGTTGACATTATTTTTCACTACAAAAAGGGATGACTAAATGTGATTTCAGTTGGACTTTGAAAACACATAATAAGAGACATAGCCTACTGTTGCATTCTATGACCTATTCCTAGTGAACATGGCCGGTTGTTGTTGGTAGAATCTCTGCCCCTTTAAGGAAGAGACTTTGTTTGTGCCTTGTGCCATTTCTGACTGGCGGTACTTTGGTTTGCACAGGAAAGTTTATAAGCTAGCTGTGGTTTACTTCAGTCCTTAAAGAACTAACTCTTTGTCCTCTGTTATATTTATATATTAGTAAATTGTTTTCTGAATTGAATGAAGCGCTACATTTATGTACCACCCTCCTCAAAATGTAAATAGAAAAAGTATTTGACATTACAACATTTCAAAACCTATTACTCCATGTTCTCCTGTATGACTGTGTCTGAATAAGGAAAAACATGTTAATTCAGAGGTAAATTAATGTAAAATGCATTGCAATTGGATTGGCCAGACTACTTCTGAAGATGGTCTGGCTCACATTGTTGGTCGAAAGTCACCTAACTCTGAAAACCCTGCAAAAAGCTAAGGTGACCCCTTCCTCTGCAAAGGAAAAATATGTAGAACACATAGCACCATTGCCTCCCTTGACCAAGGCGCAAGTCTGCCAGCTTTGCCTACACGCTTTGCATATCTGATCACAATGTGAGCAGAATAGCGATAAGAATCCTTATCAATACCAGATGTAAATGCAAAGGCCTATTGATTAGTTGTCATTATCCAAATAAGGTATCCAGAAAACGATTGCATGTTAATACCACATGTAAAAGGGGTATTAACTAGCATTAAGACCACAGAAGTAGAGCATGTACGTCATGCTGAGATAAAGTTAGTTACCAAAACTCTCTACAATATACCTGCTACTGGTTTTTTGACTGTTCTGTCCAAAGAAAACAAAACGTAGGTGTGATCGCATGAACCCTGATGTCCTCGGTCTTCCCTCAACAGCTGCCCTGGAGCAAGACTCTGCTCCACAGGCTGAATCTCTGAGGCGTTCACACCACTCTGTTGATAAATAAAGAAAAAAAATCCACAGCATACTGTATATTGGTTTATTCACCCCGGTTCTTCCCCAAGGTCTTTGCAGTGAAATCTTTTGTAGTGTAGACGAGGCCTTTCTATTACCAGCAGAGATGCAGGTGAGAGTCTCTGAGGCTTTAAATAAAGAGGAGTTGAATCAAAATCAGCCACAGCCTCTGGGTTGTATAGCCGCAGGCTCAGTCCTGCAGGGATTTGGAGTGTGTGTTTCCTTGTGGAACCCGTCATGTTGGATGATTGAAGTCCTATACCTGTGTTGAGTTGCTCCCATGAGACTCTAAGTGTGTGTGTCTCCCTAGGTACGTGTGTGTGTGCGCATGTGTGTGTGTGTTTGTGTGCGAGAATGAGGCCAAGGAAATTACTTTTTCTAAAAAATGGCTGATGTTGATTTAACAGGATTATTGTTTTTCCACTGCACACAGTAAATGATAAACATCCAGTCAATATTCAAATGAGTGAATTTCCTTAGCTCTATTAATATTTAATAAACGAACAAACCTTTTGGGACCCCCAGAGGAATTTGCAGGAAACAATGGGTTGAGTACTTGCACATTCTGGAGTGTGACAGTATTTACATATATAAATAACACAAAACTGTGTCTTGCTGCATTTCATATTGTAAGCATGCAAAGAGCTGGTATCTGAAACAAAATCATTTTTCTGAAACTGAGCATTAACATAGCACTGAACATTAATTATGCCCATGGATACATTTATGACTTTTAATGCTTTATATTACTAACAATACATTTTGTTGTGCAATGACCCTGGTCGAGTTGTTCAGAATGTATTTAGCTTTTTTTAATGAATATTGTCGCTCCTAATATAAAGCTCATTATGAAGATGACAACAATTTCATTCAAAAGCAATTTCGGTTACACTTTATTTGGATAGTCTGCCTTCAGATAGTTTATAGAGTATTTGTAACATTTCAATAGTTTATTAGTTGAGATTCAACAATTTAACTGTTTCACAAATAATTCCATTTTCTAGGTTTGGTTAGGTTTAGGCATAAACAACATCTTGGTTAGGGTTATGTTCATAAATTGTCACATATAATCTATTGATAATCTGTTAAACCTCTACAGACAAAGCGAAACAGTCGAAATGTTACAAATACTCTATAAAGTATATGTAGGCGGACTATTCAAATAACGTGTTACCGCAATTTCAAATACTGACCACCATACAGTCATTTCTGTTGGATTTTACTGTTAACTATTATTTTGGTTTTTGCAATCATTCAGTTTTTTGCAGCTGTGAGTAGCTCCTCAATTTCCTTTGTGCATTGCATTGTGGGTAGACAGTGACATTGACATTTTTTAGCATACTTATTTTGTCCTTTTATTCTACATGAATGCATTACACACTAAAAACCTGCTTAAAATTAGTGTGTACTATGGAATTGGGACACAGCTAATGTTTTCAATCCTGTGACCTTGCAAGATGAGGAAGATTTATTATTATTATTATTATTATTATTATTATTATTATCTTCATTAATGTGTAATACATATTCTCCTTACAAATGATCTGAAACTGGAGCAATGGTTGAGTTCTGCCAAAAACTCCAAGAAAGATTCTGCATTCAAAAAACTTTGGTCTGCAAAGTTTTTTTCAGTTCAGGGCAAAAGTTTGCACCCTTCAGCATAGACTATGAAAGTTTAAAAGGAGGAGTGTGTGTAGGTGTGTGTGTGTGTGTGTGAGTTTGTGTTTGTGTGTGTGTAGAGACTCAAGGAGGATTTAATGATAGATACTGAAGTTTAGGATTGTCCCCTGCAGTGCAATATCCTACAACACACACACACACACACACACATACACACTAGGTAGCAGCCATCCCCTGCAGAGCCATATCTTCTTCTGTATCTGACATTCCATGGCTGGATGGGCAGGAAAATACAAATGCACACACACACACACACACACACACACACACACATACCCACACATAGTTGACTTGGGTCTTTTGCAGTGTCATCATCTTCATTCTGAAAACCTGCAATTCTCCACTCTCTCTCTCTTCTCTTTCTCTATATCACACATTCTTTCCCCCCAAAGATCCATTTCTGGAAATAAATGGTAAAGTTTAATGGAAGGATGGCAATCTGACAGAGAATCTGGACCAGATGCTGTAGTCACAGAATAAGGTTCCCTGAAACTTTTGAAAACAGTACTTTCCTCCATCGTACCCTTTGTGAGGAAATAGGTTGACTGCCACCATAGGACCAATCTAATCCTAAGTGCTCTCTAAAATAGCTTTCTACAGGACATGCTGCCTTGAATTTCCAAGTGGATCTGGAACAAAACCTCTGGTTTCCCCTGCAGTGCCCAGTCAGGGCTTTTCACTGGAGGATAAGTTGATACTCACTTCATTGAGTTTCACCTCAGAACTACTCTTATAAACTGTGCTGGCATCTGTCAGTTTTATACCAGGAGACTTTGCAATAACTGTGTGCATACACTGCAAGCTAACAGGATGATGTCTTCACTAATGTTCTATTGTGAACTATTTTAGACAATGGGAGAAGCTGCCACTAGAGTTTGTTTCTGATACCTGTTTCCAATTTAGCAAAATACCCCCTCCACTAAACAGAATTTTTTCTATTGAAGGATCAGTTAACCCATATTACAAATAGACCCATATACACCTAGTGGCATCCAGCCATGCAGATAGTTTTCGTTTTATGAGACCAGTTTCAAAGGTAGCTGGGGTTTCTGCTGCTACTCTGGGGTTGAATAGAACTTTGTTTTTGGTGCTCAAAGAAATGAAAAATCCTACTGGAAAAACTCAACAGCAACGTGTCTTTCCAGAATGAAGTCCTGGCTTCTCTGAATAATTCACAGACCTCACTGAGAACAGTCTTCACACTTTCTTCCAGAGAAACAGTCCTAAAAACAGCTGACAATGAGGTTTGAGGACTATATTCTATAAGTAGGATTAGCAAAACATTACATTACTCATACGGTACTAAATAGCACATATGAAATCTATGTGGAAAAACTTTTTTTTTTAATGCCAATCTTTTGTGTTCAAATTTGAAAAAAAAAAATAGTTTTATAACTTAAACCTGTTAAAAGCTCAAACTGAACAGATTTGACAGCAGACTGAACAGAATTCTGTTTCAATAAGTGAAGTTAATGCTGGGTTAAAATGCTATCGAACACCAGTGGTCTTGTTCTGCTAGTTTAAATAAGAGATACGACACCAGTGGGGAGTAGTGGTGCTACATGTAGAGACAACGCAACTAGTTTGACTACATTCTCCAAGAGCGTTAAGGTAGTTTAGCTATTTTCTAAATGGGGAAAAAAATCTGGGGGAAAAATCTGAAATGATTGGGCTGCATCCCAAAGTCTGTTGTTCCTCCACCAGATTTTGCACCTTCACCTCCCCATCCTCAGATTCAGGAAAGAATCAAACAAGAGGGCTGAGCTGAGTTGTGGAGCAGAGAGAGCAGGACCGGCAGCTGATCTGTCCTGAAGGACAAACAGTCGAGTGCTGGTTCTGCTCACTGTCTGCTCCATTTTAACATTCTACCTCACCAAAACTGCATTGTGGCAAGACAAAATAACAAGAGGTAGCTATATGAGTTATGCTGAGAAAATGGGTGTATTTTCAAGTAAAAATGTCTAGCGAGGGTTTGGACTGGCCCTATTCAGCTCTTACAGGCCGTGTGTGTGTGTGTGTGTGTGTGTGTGTGTGTGTGTGTGTGTGTGTGTGTGTGTGTGTGAGTGTGAAAACCTCTCAGCCAGATTTCTTTCTAGATTTCTTTTCATTACAGGTTTACAGTACTTGTCCATTAGTTATGACTGATGTCTTGCAGGCCTAGTTAGGGCAGAGAAAGACAAGAAACGAGAGCATTCACCTCCAATTACTGTTATCCAGATAAAGTGCTCATGGCACACTAACGAAGCTGGCGCCGTGCCCTTTTAACAAGCTTAAATCAATTAAGACAAAATGATCAATTTACTCCAGTAATTAGCCTGCGCATTAGCGGTTATTACCACGAAACACATTTATTCGTCAGTTCTCTTGCTCTCTTTCTTCACCTCCACCCCCTCTCAAGACCATGCACTTGATTCAAAATGGGAAGTGTGCAATCAGCTAAATTGAATTTAATTGATTAAATAATTAGACAGATTTAAATGAGTCAATTATAGAAGAACAGGCGGATGGGGGGTGTCCCGTGGGTTTCAGGGGTTTATTAATAACAACGGGGATTTTAACGTCTTGGCACCAGGGAAACGTAATCCCTCACCGTCTCTGTAACCCAGAAAAGCTTCGCTCCAATGAGACTCAGTCAGTCAGTCAGTCAGTCAGTCAGTCAGTCAGAAAAAAACTCAACACAGTGTCTAAGTCTACACTGAGGACAAAGAAAAGTATAAAACTCAATGGGACCATGGTGGTGTCTCTTTTATCACACTGACTAAACTTCTTCACAGTGTAAATATTAATATTTTTATTTATTACTTGATAGCCATCCATAGATTTAGAATGGTGATGCCTAGTACAGTATTTCTCATTTTTTAAAGTGATACTCCAATCAAACTAAAAGTTTTCAGGGGGAAAATAGTATCACAACATCCACAGAAACCTTTAAACCCTGTATAATGTATGTATGTATGTTGCATAATTCATGTCTTTACTTCACATCGGCATGTTGAGTAGAGCAGTAGGCAAATTATCATACACTTACTCAAAAGCTCACTTTTCTATTCAGGGAAATGTCCTCTGTTGCACCCAATAGTGTGACATGACCTGTAATGTCAGGCATTCTGTCATCCATCTCATTGACTGTCACATTGCATTGACTGCCTCTCATTTTAGTCATGACCCATTTCATTTTTTTAGGCCTCTAACTTAATATAAAACCTTAGCTTTTGGCTGACATTGCAGCTGATGTAATATTTTCACATTTTTTCAGGTCCTTAACCCCTGTCTGCAGTGCCCCCTGGTGTGTGGACACCGGCGTTTACAATTTGTTTAGATGTGAAACAAGTTGCTCATTAACCAAAACTAAGGTCTGTATATTTGTTGTGGGTTTTTATTGGAAACAAATATAATATGTGGTATTAGCACTCACCTTTTGCTCATTCTCATTCTGTGTGTACTAGTAAACCGTAGTGTGTGTTGTAGCTGTAAGCTAGCTGTTGTTTTGTTTCTGTTGCACTGTTAGCACTTGTTTATTTATGCATAGCACAGTCTATCGAGTAAGGCATCACACAGTGCTAACATATAGCTGCTTGTTTTTAGAAGGACACATTTTATTTGGCTTTACTGACCGTTTTCCCGTGTGATTTCCAGTGTTGGTTATGGTGCTGCAGTGTGACTGAATTTGCTGTGTCGTTCAGTGCCACAGGTGGAGGCTGTTGAAAAGAGGCCTGATGGATGTTTTCCTGTGTGTGAGTAAAACAACTTTTGTCTTACGGGCTTGTTACCATTTGTTGGAACTTTTCCTTTATATTAATTCCAAATCTGTGTTTATTGCTTTGGTTGTGATGGAACATTTTCTAGGGGAATCAATTAAGTTTATTGCTTTCATTCTGTAAGAGATTATCATGGATGATGTATGTGTGTGATTTGACATGAGGTAATCTAGCCCCCCCCGCCAAAGGTGTACCTTTGCCCTAAAATTTTAACAATATTAACACGTTCAGAGGGATGAATGTGTGCAACTGTTTTTAGTTAACTTTCCCTGGATGAAAAACTACTTTAAAAACAAAACAAAAAAAGGTTTCAAAACTTGTTTCCATTCCATTGATTCTTTGGTTTTTCTTTTTTTTTACTCAGACGGCTCATACTGTTTTCTCCTCTCTCAGATTGATTACAGTCTCCAGTAATGAGACAGCAGGGTTTAGAGTTTTTCTCATCACAAAGGGACAAGCTAAAAAATATGAAGGACACCTTCAATCAGTCACTCATATGGACTGTGTCAGTTTGAATAACTACAGAGCAATCTGGTAAATATGGGAGGCTGGCTGCAGTAATGGTAACCGATTGATGTTTGAAGTGGCTATGAAACAGTCCTGCTGCCAGATGTGAAAGGTGAACTTAAAAATTACTCTCAAACTCTTTCGGGTTCAGCCTGAATTACTAAATGGGTATGCAATGCCAAGGTGCATCCCATCCATACTAATTGAGACATCACAAATTTGTTCAAAATCTTCCATCAACTAATTACAGGTGACGTGCAGACCGCGATGGCTAAGCGATGTATCAAATCTTAAAGTGATACTCCACCGAGAACCTATGATTTGAGTGTCAAACAACCCTTGCAAGGTAGAAAGGTAGCTCAGAAACTTTGCAGTTTGTAAAATGCTTCTTTGCAAAGCATGGCAGCTGTAGTCAGCGTGGATTTACAACAGTTATAATAGATTCAAACTTCTTAGTCCATTTCTATGCTTGCTTTAGGACTTTCCAAATGCTCATATTTTTGCTAAACACACAGTTTCCATTTGTTGTTAGCACGGTTAGCTGTTTAGCTTTGTTGCACGCAACTGCAAGGTTTCCCGCAGTGGTTTAGAGTGGAAGTGGTGGTTAGAGTGGTGGTCTGAGATTCAACCTGCCAACGATCTATCACAGTGTATTAACACCATGGTCAAGCCAATCATATGCTAATCAGATACTTAACAGTGATGAGGGAGGTGCAGCCAGAAAACAATAGGCCTGATTACTGATTACTGGGCCATCATGGAAACCAAAGAAGGGCAGTTTCAGGTGAAACTAGGCAGGTTAAACAGCAGAAACTCAGGAAGACTCCTTCCTGGTGGAAGGACAGCTGGTGATGATTATTGATATTGATAGTGATCATGTTCGGATGTTTGAAGAAAAACACACTGTACCACTCAGCGTTTACCACTTTGTTTAACCAATTTTCTGGTGGAATCCATGTTTGCTTGATATGTTTTTGATTCTCAAAAAGTTTCAGTGGAGTACACCTTTGGGAGTTGAATTGAATTACTCAAAACAGTGAGTGGGCTGTCCATACAGAAAATGCTGGACACTTTTACCTTTTTGGTTCCCTTTGGTATAAAGCATCAAAATCAAATTGATAATATACTACAGAATATTTTATGGGTATTACCCAAATCTTTTCAACTCTGTTTTTCTTATTGGGGTGGTGTATGAGCTTGTTTCCGGTTCCATTTTAAATGTTTGTTAATTAGTGAGGAGAATGTGTTGTCCACCATACTGGAAAAGCTTTGTTGTATGTAGTTTTTTCTTTCCTTTTTTTTTTTTTTTTAGTGGCTGCCCTCTAAAAGAAAATATAATATTGCATTTATAGTTGGCACACACATTTCCTGCTTTCCTATGTAGCATGATTAAGTGTTGATGCCTTTTATTAGTTTTTTAAAACACAGAATCAACTCGGATACTGATATTCTGTCATGTCAGTGTCAAGGTCTTGTGGGTATTTTGAGTCAGACTTGTCTTGGTCCCAGCCACTGGTCTCACTGTGTTATTAGTGCCTTTCCTTTTTTTCCACACTCTGGTCCCTTAAACCAAACAGTCCTCTCACATGTTTACCTACTGTATCCATTGACTAGTATGAATATCTCATATTCGTGACTTCAAATGACCACAGACACCAGACATTGCTCAGTGATAAGCAGTCTTGGGCAAATACAACTGCTATTCAACCAACAGTTGTACTGCCTGTCTTGGTCCTTAGATCCCAGTAGAAAAACCAACTTCAGTGGAAAAAAGCAATTCAGGAGTGTTTTTGATACTGTTTCAAGTACAGTTTACACACAGGAGTATTAACAAAACAGTCTGGCACAGCCAAGTTGAAAGATTAAATTAAACAGGCGCTATGTTTAAACCTGGTCCCGGGGGCAGCAGCGCATCTCACAACAAGCGCCATATAAGGGCATGCTAAACATGGAGCAACATATTCATGCTGCATACCCACGTAACAGGAAGGAGCTGGCCAAAACCGGATGCCAACCATTTTTACCTAAATGAACCCCAAGTCAAACAGCAAACAACTTACTGAGCGTGTAGCAAAAAACATTCTCTGCCTGTCTGTTTGAAAAGATCGCTATTAATATCTTTCATTTCACGTTATCAACACAAACAGCCCCTCAAATGAACGCTGAGCCTCCAGAGATTCCAACAGTGTAGATCACTATATGACCAAAGCTCACTGCATAGCCATAGAAGAAATACAAAAACTTAAAAATTTAGGTTCGTACATTTACAACTACGTGTCTTACCTTTGCTGTTTTTGTAATTTGTTTGATCGCCTAAATGCAAAAGTAATCACTTCTCCAATGTCCCTGTGCCATCTTGAATCCATTTTAGCTGGCTTGTATACATTTACCTGCTGTTAGAATGCATTCATTCTATGATTATTTCTGCTACACGTTGTTCAAACACACTTTGCGCAGACATTCAGCACCTTGTCTGTGCACTTCCCACGAACATCATTCCAGCAGTTCAGGCATTTACAGAATGCTCTCTTCTGCTCCTGTGATGTGCGTCCATGAGCGGTGGCTCTTTTGATGCCATCCACTCAGCGTGGTTGTAGATGTTGTAGTTATTTTCACAGTCTGAATTTAAATGCAGCATACAATTTAGAAAAAAAACGGTTCACTATTGCAGCATTGTTATAGGCCTACATAATAATAAAAATAATGTAGAATAAGAATCTATGGTATTCTTCCTGCTTTTTTGTTTCGGACTGGCATGCATCCAAACAATTACTTATACAACAAAACATATATATATATATTGAAAAGAAACAATTCGTATCAATTTCAAAATAGTAGATCTTTACCCAATGAAAGTTGGAGTCCAAAACTCCTACTCTCCTCAGGTCAAAAAACACATAATGAGGGAGCTGCACACCACCTGAAAGGACTGCAAAACACACCTGTGTCAGAAGGAAAGACTTCTTTAGACTAAGTCTATTTCATAAATGTTTATAGGCTACATTTGATAATTTTAGTATAATAGTTTTGCCTCACTTTTCAAGAAGGCCGTCAGAATCAACCCAGGACACGTCACTCAGTCCTGAAACCTCCCCACCATTCCTTCACTCAGTGCTTTGAGCAAGGCTAATGCCTGCATTCATAACTCTCTTTCTCTTATCCAAAATGGTGGTTAGCCTATGACTTGACACAGC
Source organism: Siniperca chuatsi (assembly GCF_020085105.1). Classification (NCBI taxonomy): domain Eukaryota; kingdom Metazoa; phylum Chordata; class Actinopteri; order Centrarchiformes; family Sinipercidae; genus Siniperca; species Siniperca chuatsi. Next base: position 4,352,199 of record NC_058043.1, on the reverse strand, counting down.
TGTATCACGCACGGTAGTTGACAAAAGGCCAATTGTGTTTGTCTAAACGCGTGAAATTAATAGGACTTTGTCCATTTATGTGCCTGTATAGCATGGAGCACTTCAGTCATATATGAATATTTATCAGTATTCATTGTGTTTACTATACTTCAATGTTTTTGGGACATGTGGAATGTGGAAATAGTGTTTTTGAAGTAAAAGTCCCAGTAAACAGGGAAAAAGTAAACAGTAAACATGGCCAAAACATGGAGACCGCCTGAGTATATCTTTATAAATTGTATCATAAATGTTGTATTTTAGTGTATTTTCATCACATTTACAGTTACAGTTGTAATCAAGGAGTATGAGAAGACATTCAGCTGCATGGGGACATGGTTACAGTGGTGATATTGCCTGGAAATTTTGATTTTACACTTTATTGCATCTCCATTTATTCTGGAATGGTAATAGAAATAGGTTTACTTATTCTGGATTCATATTCTTTAGCTTATTATCTATCAAAGGAGATCAGATATATGCATATAGGCATGAGGAGCTATTGCTGATTCATTTTGGGTATGTTATTTTAGGTGTTCTTTCCTAGAAATAGGGCTACGGTTTAAGAATTGAAGGCTTTTTGTGTCTAAATAAAATGAAGTGCATCAAGCCAGTGTTTTAGTTTTCTAGCATTTTTGGCAAATATTTTTTTATTTAAAACAGTATTAAATTATATACAATGACCATGGCTGATTTACATTTTATTTTATTTTTTTACATAGGGAAAAAAAACACACAAATTATACACACAAGGGGAAAAATAAAGATAAAATAAATTAAAAAATATACAGAACCCCAAAAACCCAAACACACCAACATTCACACACCCCCTCACGACTCATATACATATGAAGAGTGCACATACACATAACAGAATTTAACAAACCAGCTTTTAGTCCGGCAGGACCTGCAAGTCTATGAAGTATGATTAAAAAAATAAAAGGTTGCCATATTGAGCCACTGTGAAACAGAGGGAGGGTTAGGAGATTTCCAGTGTAGGAGTAGGCAACGTCTGGCTAGTAAAGATGTGAAATTAATAATTTCTTTTTGCACAGACTCATCTGACTCATCCGGGGTCCTAAAGATGTTAATCAATGGACAGGGTTGTATTGTATTCCCATTATGGTAGAGATTATATTAAAATAGCCAGACTAAAAATTACGTAACTATGGGCAGAAGAAAAACATATGGTTCAAATGACAATGTGGGTTCAAACATCGATAACATTTATCCTCCAGAGTAAATTTCAGAGTCAATTTGTATACCTTTGTTATGCCACACTGAAAAAGTGGAATCCAAATATGAGGGAAGAAACAGGTGATTGTTACATAATGGACCTAAATGAGATGCAGCTACAAATTTGAAATGTTCCCTAAATTGATACCAAACTTTTAAAGTATTGAGCACAACAGGATTTTTGATATAAATTGAAATATTGGTTGGGAGTAGGCCTGTCATGATAACTACTTTGTTGGACGATATATTGTTACAATAAACAATTATATTGACATAAACAATAATATTGACATTTTAAGGGCATTCATTTGCATAAAGCATATGGTTTGTCAGTTGCAGTAAGGGAGAGATAAGGTAGATAGAGAAATTATAAATAATAAATAATCACAAACTCACTACAGGGACATTGGTTATTTGAAACAAAAAGTTTTTTTTTTAAATCTATTAGGGGAGGGAGAAGATCAAACTAACTATTTAAATATTTACAAGATCAAACGAACTATTTACATATTTACAAGCTATAGGAACACTCTAATCCAGAGATCCGGAGAGAAAGAGTGAGAGAGAAGCTCAAACCTGTCTGCCCCACATGCCACACCTACACGCACCACAGTGCAAAAGGAGAAGGAGAGATGATACCCCGGCGCTGTTGGCAGAAGAGCCGATGACTGCGATTACTCTGAGCAGCGTGCATGGGAATTAATTATAATATATTTGAATATATTTCTCGCCTTTATGATGGTCTGAACAGGTCGCTAAATTTGTCGCTAGTCTCTAGTTGGCAACACTGTCTGTGTGTGTGTGTGTGTGTGTGTGTGTGTGTGTGTGTGTGTGTAGGAGCTGCCTGAGCCCCGCCCACGGTGAAACTCCACACAGAGAGCTGTTTATTCTGGCATCATGTTGGCTGAAATGTTGGTGACATTCTTATGTAAACAAACACGCATGTAAACACAACAGGCAATATATTATTAAGTATTCTAATATCTGATCATGCACCAGTGTTTCTAGATATTCAATTATCGAAATAAATCTACTCCCCCCTTTGGAGATTGTTGGCAGATAAAACATTTTATGAATTAGTTTCAGATTGTATTGATGAGTTTCTCTCAAGTGAATCTACATCTTATTCATTACTTTAGGAGTCGCTGAGAGCTTTTCTATTCTAATAAAAAAATGCAGTACCAGGCTTACGGAACTTACATCTGCTATTAGTGGCCTCGATGAAGAATGCGCGTCCGATCTCTCTCCAGAACAATTTCAGAGACTGGTAGAAAAAAGAAACTTCACTTGAAGATTAAGACACTTCTGAAATAGTTCTGGAGAGGGATCTGATGCGTATTCTTCATCGAGGCCACTAATAGCAGATGTAAGTTCCGACATTGAAAATTTGTCTGCGACAGTAAAATCGCTCAAAATTTCGTTTGTTGGAAGGCCAGAAAGGTAGCCTCCTGAGGGCAAAACCTTGTCTGACACAGGACTTTCACCTAGGAGACCGCTGTTCATGTCCCATGTAAAACCAAAAGTCAATGTTGACTTATTATTTTAACCCAAACCATGATCTTTCCTAAACCTAACCAAGTAGTTTTGGTGCCTAAACCTAACCAAACTGCGACAGTTTAACAATGTTAAAGGCTTTCTGGCAGAATGTCTTGAGGACAAACTTCTCCCATGTGTGGATTTTTAGAGCAATGGCCTTTTTTTTTTGGACTACTGGTGTTTCGGAGTAATGGGCCGTCAGAATAATATGCAGTCCCCTTGTTTCTGGGGGCCGGGTCTCACTTTATAACTTTATTCAGTGATTTTGGTGGAACTAGATAATATTTTATGGAGAAAATATTTTCTGGTTTTCCCTTTGATGTCCTCCGGCTGCTCTGCCTCAACTCTCTGTGATTTATGGAGTTTCCTGATGGACAGATAGCTTTACTTGTTGCTAAACTAACCACTAACTGCTGCTAACTTTAGCTACTGTTAGCTAGTTAGCTCAGTTAGCCTTGCAGCTAGCGGTCCTATTAGCTGATTCAGCCTTGAATGGGAGCTTGGAGCACCAGGGGAGTGTTGGTGTTTACACCTCTAGCACAGGAGCTTTGGACCACTGAGAGGAGGAGGTTTTCAGCCCTGGGGTGGGGGGGGACCCAGCAAGGAATTCTGGCTGGGAGCAACGCCAGAATGGGCATCAGAACCGGAGCCAGGCAAGCAGGCAGTGGAACCGGGCTCAGCAGCCCCCTAGTGAACACGGCCGAACCACATGGAGATCCTCATATCCCCGGTATTGATCTGTTGAACCTCTCTTGCATGCCGTAAAACATTTGCACAGTCACTGTAGTTATGGAACCTGGCAACGATGGATAGTGGCACTCACCAGGTCTCATATTCTGCTGGGCCTTAAAAGCATCCTTAGGCAGGGTAGCGACAACGGTGGTATTGATGACCGTTCTCAGGAACCCCCACTAATCTGATGTTTTTGAGGCATGATCTGGATTCAAGGTCCTCACACTTCTTTTCCAACTTAGAAAACTCAGCAGCTAAATGCTTGATCTGGATCTTCAGCTCAACAATGTTGACCGTACAGGCAGAAAGCGACTCCTCCATTTCCCTTGCCACTTCACTTGGCATCCAAAGCAGCTTTTTTCATTCCCGAGTTGTGTTTTCACTGATTGTAGGTCATCTATGATTGTGGACAAATCATCCCCCAATGTCGCTTGGAGTTCGACGAGGTAGAGCCATGGAGTGGAGTCGAGGTACCTGTAACTAGTGTGAACTAGGCCTCTGTTGTTGGGCTGTAATCAGTCTTTGACTAACAATGTGAGCACTGTGTTTAAAAAAAGGGAGTGGAATGAAGGAAGTGCTACATCCATCCCTGGATACACAGAGGGGATAGTTTTGTTCAAGAGTGAATACAGACTCCTCTCTGAATGTCAGAAGATATTTTTCACAGCTTTTGGACTGTCCAAACAGAACTTATGAGAGACTATACTTTGTCGTAACCCTCTGTGCTTTATGTACAATGGTCTGTGTGTGTGTGTGTGTGTGTGTGTGTGTGTGTGTGTGTGTGTGTGTGTGTGTGTGTGTGTGTGTGACCCTCTCTGCTTTGTGTACAGTGATCTATAAGCTGCTGTCTAAATTAGTGAGAGCTCAGCAGGGAGGGCACAGTAGACATCCTTTGATCCTTTGAAAGTAAGACAGAGAAAGGTTTGGAGTCAAAGCTATTATGGAACAAAGTATTTCTCCTTTTCTCTAAGAGTTTTCAAACACACACAAAAACACACAATTGTACTTGATTTTCAGCCTCTGGGATACAGCTCACATTTATCCGTAGGCATGCAGATGAGTGCACAGAAAACACACACATTCTGGGGCTGTTAAGGTCTTTAAACACACACACACACACACACACAGAAAAACACAAACAATCTTCTCTTCTGCCATCCTGGGGTTATGTCAGTCTTTGATGTGTGAGGAGGGAGTTATTACAGTTGGGAGTGTCAAAGCTACTAACAGGTGAGGTGTGTTTTGTGTGTTCACACAATGCCTATAGTCTGAATGTGTGTGTCTGTGAGTGAGTGTCTGTGAGTGAGTGTCTGTGAGTGAGTGTGTGTGTGTGTGTGTGTGTGTGTGTGTGTGTGCCTTCTGTCTACACTACTCTGTAAATTGTGCATGACTGAAAGATCCACAGTGCACCCACTCTGTGTTGGTGAGTGTGTATGTGCACTTTGTGACTTCTGTGTGTGATTTTTATGTGTATGTTTTATGAAGGAATTAGAAGCCACAAAGTAACATCCAGACCAGCAAGTTTTTTTTCTAATCTATAAAACCTACTGACAGAGAATAAAAGAGAGACAATCAGTGGCGGTTTCTCTCCGAGGCCAAAGGAAGCCTGGCCTCCCCATAAAAATATTCTAATAAAGAAAACAAAATGTATTATTCCCACAGCTGTGTCTTTTACTGAGTTTTGCCATTTACCTTGTTATCAAAACATTTCACGTATTATCATATTTTTCTTCTTTAGCTGGTGTAGCGAGCAAAACAGCACCCCTCTGCGTGCAATATAATGTGTAGTTGATGTCCTCTCCTCTGTCTAGTGGTCAGTGAAATGCTACTATTGCTCAGAGGAGGCCAGTTTTAAAGTCCGTTCTTTGGCTAAAACTTTTTGGTTTTTTTAATCAGCTTGAGGCCAGGCTTGACCGAGCTCAACACTGACTGGTCAATTCATTGTTAAAAAAACAAAACAAGGGAGACCAGGTTCAACCTGGCTTTTCACTAATCAAATCACACTGTCATCATAAAAAAAAAACTGCCTGCAATGAGTCTCCAACCAGCTAGCCTACTACACGTAGTGCCGATGGAACCAGTTAGCAAGTTAGCAAAATGGATGGAGATGGGGACCTCGAGTTTCTCATAAAAATGACTTTACTAAGCTTGCTTTTGAGCTGCAACTGAAGTGAAGTGATTGTTGCTGTTCCAGGAGCAGGCATTCTGGGACCACAACGAGTCAGCTAGCAGCTCTGGCAACAAGGGGAACTTTGTGGAGGTAGTGCAAGCTTTTGTTGAGTTTGATACAACATTAGTGGAACACCTACCATCAGTTACTGCATTTACGGGTATGTCAAAGTCAATTCAGAATACGATCATAGAAAGCACTGCTCATGTTATTCAGGAAGAAATAAACACAGCGGCCTTCATAGCTGTCAAAGTGGATGACACCACAGACATATCTTGCAAGTGTCAATTGACATAATAATCCGCTATGTTAACGAAAAGGGCGTGATATGCAAGTGGTTTCTTGGTTTCTTTGACATTAGCCTTGACAGAGATGCTGAAGCCATAGCTATTGTGGTGATGAGGGCAAATACAAACTACAATCCTAAAATGAATCTCATTTGTTAAACATATGATGGAGCGAGCAGCATGAGTTGGCAAAGAGGCGGGATTCAGGCACTCGCCAAGGAGAAATGTCCATATGCATTGTTTATTCACTATCACCCACACAAGCTGAGTTTAGTTTTGGTTCAGGGGACAAGCAACATTCAGGAATCAAAGCTCTTCTTTGCCTCTCGACTGCTTCTACATCTTCAGCTGTTCAAGTAAATGGACAGTACTACTCACTGAGGTGGACAATAGTATCAGAGTAGCTGGTGGGAGCACCACATGGTGGAACTTTAAAAGCCGGGCCGTGCATGCTGTACATGAGGGACGTAAATCACTGATTATTGCTTCTGACCAGATCACGACTGAGTCTGGATGGGATAAGGATGCAATTGCACAGAGCTCTGCCCTGAAAAAGAAGTTGAATGACTTTGATTTCATTTTCATTTTTAACCACTGTTCCAAGTAGAATCAAATGCTTTTAGAGCTACCCGCAGTAGTGAAACATTCAACCTGCTATGCAAGAAGACGGTGCAGACTGTTGTTGTTACCAAACGAGCAACACAATCGTAGTTGTCGGGCCTGGGTAGATTTTGAGCTAGGAGTCTGTACGGATGGCGACCTAGAGGACACGGGCCCTGTGGATCTCTCGGCTGGTTGAGACCTACCCACTTTTTGATGAACAGAGACGAACTGCAGGTCATTTACCTTGTGCCCTCTTTCACAAGCCACCAGCTGAGCTATTGGAAATGCTCATAAAAGATGAACTGACCACTGCCTTATCTGAGGTTTGCAAGCTGCTGAGGCTGATGCTCACCATACCTGCTACAAGCACATCGGCAGAGAGGTCTTTTTCCTGCCTGAAAATGATTAAAACCTACCTAAGAAATACCTGTGGACAGGAGATTATTGGCCAATTGGCGAAGATATCAATGGCGAAGATATCAATGGCGAAGATATCAATGGAATCCTCTGTCATATAGCTCTCCACGAGACTTCAGGTCTTGTGTTACAGAGTCACTGAGCATTTCACCACAATGAGGGATAGGAGAATGTACTTCCTCTACATTTAGAGGTGAGCACAAAAAAAATTTATTCTTGACGTGCACAGGCTACTCTCCCTGTCTCCCTCTCGCTTCAGCTCCACGGACAGCGACGTGGCCCGCCTGGGACTTTGTTTTGATAATGTGGGTTGTTACATATTTTCTTGTTATATGATCCATCTAATGTTTTAGTCATTGTTATTTTGCAAAAGGTTATATACATCGTTTTATATATATTATGGGGGGAGTATGATCATTTAGTTGTTGTCACAGAAATGGCATTCACTCTTTTCATATGCAGTCCAAAGTCTTTACTAGTGTCACCTACTGGCCTATTAGCAATCTAAGCATTACAGCAACATACCGCAGTAGCACTGTTAATATGCAATTAATTGTGTTATTTATATGCAGGGGTGTGTCTGAAACCATTCAGTTATGTGTTTATTCTTTAGATGATGGGAAGAAACTCAGATGCAGCGTCATGTTTCATCGTGTATAGATCTAGTGTGTGATTGTGCGTGCATCTTTAAGTGCGAACGGCATTGTTGTTTTCTTGCGAGATGTCCCCTCATAGGAGTATGCACATAATTCCTCTGTTACTAATAAGCTGTGCTTATGGTTGTGAGAAGTTTGCAGGTGTTGTTGTATTTAGAGAGAAAATAAATCGCACCACTTGGTGTTTTGTAGACCTCAAAAGCCTTGTAAATGCTATTGGTCCCGACAAATGGGATACAAGCGCAATTGAGAAGCATAACCCCAGTAATGGCACTCTTTCATTCTGGTTGAAAGCAAGTAACTATGATATCCCCATGTGATCATATGGAAATTTTATCTCCATATGACTGCCATCATAAGGGTGATAGGATCTCCAAATCTAGCTGACTGGCTTCCTTGGTAATATGTACCACGTACCACCACTGGAGACAGTAGAAAATTGCTGTACCAGCATCTGTGGGATCCAAAGTGATGTACATTTTTCATTTATGTGTGTGTGAGGGAAATTATTGAAAATAATTCCAAAAAGTAATGTGAAAAAATGATTTTACTAGCGGCAGCAGTACACACATGTAAACAGACACTCAGTGTGGTTAAAAGCTGTGTAAAGGAAAAGACCATGTCAACACGTGTTTTTGAAATGTAACATTTATCCATTTTTGTGAAACCCTCCCTTCAAGCTTTAAGGTTAATTTATTCATCATTATACAACACAGGGTTGTACAACGAAATGCAAGCTGTAGTCCCTTCATGCTACACACAAAACACACACACACACACACACACACAAACACAAAAAAACAGAAAAGTATTATTTATGGTGGAGTGTAGAGGATGAATTGAGGAGTCTCACAGCTTGAAAGAAGTTACTCTGTAGTCTGGTGGGACAGCAGTGGATGCTTCTGTATCGCTTGCCAGATGGCAACATATGGTTGGGGTGGGTATTGTCTTTTAGCATCCTTGGGCTCTGCACTAGCATCTCAGCTATCACTGATGCTGGGAAGATGAGTACCAATGATGTTCTGGGCAGTTTTGATCACCCGCTGCAGAGCCCTCCTGTCCTGGGCCATGCACATCCTATGTCAGGATAAGAAATACAGTCATTTCTGAGCTTTCTTTACCAGGATAGAAATGTGTGATGACTATGACAGGTTCTCTGATTCCCAAGAACCTAAAACTGTTCACCTGCTTTTCTAAAATCAACGATCCGCTTCTTGGTTTTGTTGACATTGAGCAGTAGGTTGTCATCCATACAGTATGTGCATTTTCTCTGTGTATCGATTAGAGTAATGTTCACTTCCACAATGACCATGTGCAAAAGAAGCAGCACTGTCGTGACATCAGCGTCCTGGCTCTGGAGATTGCCAGTCAGTCCACCATTAGTATAGACTGAAATAGTTCAATAACAATTGGATATTAGATTGCGATGAAATTTGGTACAGACATTCATGTTCCCCACAGGATGAATTCCCTTAACCTTGCATCTAGAGCCAGCATCAGATCAAAACTTCAATTTGTCCAGTACTTTGATTTATGATCTACACCTATGAAACTAATGACATTCCCATTAGCCTCAGCTGTGCTTTGTGTTTAGTGCTAATTAGCAAATGTTGGCATGCTAGCACACTAAACCAAGATGCTAAATATGATAAACATTGCCTGCATTGCCTACATAAGCATGTTAACATTGTAATTGTCAGTCTGTTGCCATGCTGATACAAGCATTTAACTCAAAGCACTGTTGTACCAAAAACAACATCACAGAGCCACTAACCTGGCTGTTGATGCTTAGTTTTGTTAAATAGGAAACAAATGTGAAATGAGTCTGAATACAGTTTAAAACAACATTTTGAATTCCTACAATAAAATATATCATTTTCTTTCATTTTGGTGACATAATTTCACACATTCACTTGTATACCTTATCCATCCCAAATAGACAAACATGTAGAACACGTAAACAAACTCATTCTCAGCCACAGATGGTCAGTCAATCTTCTTCAACTAAAACAGTCATTCTCATTGATGTCACAGTCACAGTCATTGATGAGCTTGTGTCATTTGCATGATGTATTTAAAATGAAATGGAAAGCTTCTGCATCAGCAGTCAGACATTTAACTTAAATAGTGACTTTGGAATAAATTATCTCTTTAATGCTTTCCCTATTTACAGTCATGGCATGCCGATTTCTTTAATGGAAAAGTTGGCTAGGGAAAATGGGAGAGAGAAAGTTTAGTGAGACATTTTAATCAGGTTTTTTTGTGTCATTAAGAACAAAACATTGGGTACATTTATAAAATGAAATGATAGGTGTTAAAATAACTGAACAAATAAATGCATTTTCCACACCACACCATTTTTAGTCATTAAAAACACAGGAAAAGGCTCTCTATGACAGTGTAGTGTGACTTGAGTAGAATTAAGATTAAAGAGATATATTTATAAAGGCTTTTCAGCAGCAAAGTTGAGGTACAGAGTGAGACAAGAAGGTAAATCCAGAGATACATGCAGAAATATAAAAGGCTTTGAAAATGCATTAAAACACTCTGAGTGGTAAATATGTTTATATTTAACAATTTGGCAAAAACATCAGCAAGTCAGGTTTTGGTGTTTTGGTCCCTCAAATCAAAGAAGAAAAGCAAAGAACAGAAGAAAAAGAAATCAAGTCTTCTTTCTAAAGCCACATTTTTTTCAAGAATTCAAGTCATACAGGATGAAGTTCATCACAGAAGAGGCAGAGAGATTATTTCTCCACCAACCGTAAATTCAATAGACCGGAATGCATTGCTCTTAAAAGACATGTTTTTTGAGTATGAGATGAAAGTCACTGTAATTACTAACTGAAGTAAAGTAGAAGGGGAAGGTTACTGTAAGACAAAAGTCAAGTACAATATAACTGAAATGATTCTGCTAACTTCTGAAGCATTGAGGCATCTAATGTCAGAACTTGCATGCTGCGATGTAGATTACCAGGAAAAGATAAATACACAAAGACAGCATAATTTAAAAACAGTTTCAAAGTTAGCTCATACACATTGCAAGATAATTATGTTGTCAGTAATCACTATTGTATTGTACATTATATTGATTTAATTTTGTAATATATTTCAAGATTTAGTAAAATGTATATTATTTAGATTTTATATCATACTACTGTATATATTACATATTCTTATTTTTTTTTATTTTGGTTTCTTACTTGCTTACTGATTTCAGAGACCTGAAAATGTTCAGGACTCTGTCGGTTGTAATTTAAAATGGTTGATACTATGACATCACATCAGTTCAGGCTGACTGTCCTCACATTAACCACTTGTCCATGCAGAACCCTACAGAAGTGAATATTAAACATTCAACATGGAAATTACAAATCACTCTATCGATTCAAATTGTTTTGTTCATAGTCACATAGTCAAGATTAATAGTTAATATTACTATAGTGTCTTTTTTGAGTTAAGCAATTGGATCACTGTTTAGAATTCCAAGATATTATGACACTGTTTTTGACTCTCTTCAGTTCAGTATTAAGGATTCTAAGTAAGTTTAGTTGTGTGAATCAACAGATGATGGTCCTGGTCCTCCAGAGCAAAAAGCTGCTGATTTGGTCATGACACTGATTTTGTATATTCAGTTCAGCTTGAGGATTCGGTGGTAATTCATTGTTTGTTCAAATACTGAACACCTCTATTAAGCATATATTTAATAGCACACACTCAAGATCATATTCTTCACAAAACATTTGTTAAGCACCCCATTTTTTGCATTTATGGGATGTTCTTAGGTCTACCAGAATTGGATTTAGACATTTAGTTTCTGGGTCTCTTTCTCTCCAACACACACACACACACACACACACAAACACCAGTCATCCTCCTCCATGGAATACCTCTCAATGTCTTTCTCCTTCCCTCAGCTCCTCTTTCTCAAATCTAATTTGTTCTTTTATTTGGGCAAGAAGCCAGAGCATCCTGCACCTCCTGCTTCAGGCTGTGTGTGTGTGTGTGTGTGTGTGTGTGTGTGTGTGCATGTGTGATAACTCTCCTAACCTTGAACCTACCTGTTGTCACAAGCAGCTCTGGGGAAGTCAAATTCTCAGCCAAATCTACCAACCCGTTCTCATTCGCTGGTCATCAAATACCGACATTTTGTCATGCCCCTTGACATCTCATACAGATGCACAAGGAACCCTTTAGCGTCTGTTTGAGACGCACCGGGCTTTCAATTAAATCCAATGTAAAACCATCTGCAGCAGTATTAGACGCTCAGAGGAACTGCTCCAGCCGTTCATTCACTACAATATTAACCTGACTGCGGCGCTATAACGGGTTGAACAGGTTGAATCTACTGCCTCCAATCATTGGCTGAGCCAGGACTGGTATTCAAATTCACTGCCTCTGTTAGGTTCAGATGGGGTAAAGTTGATGTCCCAGAGGAGATGAGAGGAGAAGGACAATAAAGGGGCCATGGAAAGAGGGTGTTAGAAAAAAGAGAAGGTGCAAAGAAAAAGAGAAAAGGAAATTGGACAAGGAGAGTAGAGTGGAGGAAAGATAAGGCAAGGGACTAAGTAAAGAAACGGCACTGGAGATAGAAAAACAAGAGACAATATAAGAACAATATAGAGAGAGAGAGATGTGGAAAGACAGCAGAGCCTGTAATTAGAGAAAACAAGAGAGTTAGAAGAGGGGTGGAAATGGGAGAGAGAGGAAAAAAAGTGAGGAAGCTTTCAACATTTTCAAGTACCTTAAGTAATTAATAAATAAGTAAAACTCGAAGATTCAGTTGAGATTTGCAATGACTTTTTGTTGGTTGAGAAGGCAGAAATACTACAGCTGTTAGTGGCATCCTAATCAGTGTTCACAACATGTAGCTACAACCTGGAAATAAGATGAACAGCAGATGATATGTTGATTAAATAACAAGTGAATAAATCTGACACACTTAAATAAAAACTGATGCCTACTTATTTTAAAGGGAGAGTTCACCCCAAATCAAAAATGCATATTTTTCCTCTATTTATCCAACTATTTATCCAACTAGATTGTTTTGGTGTGAATTGCAGAGTTTTGGAGATTTCAGCCTTTTTTGAATATAATGGGACTATGTGGCACTCGGCCTGTGGTGCTCAAAGCACCAAAAAAATTAATATGATAACTCAACAGCGATGTCTCTTTCCAGAAATCATGAACCGGTTACTCAAGATAATTCACAAACCTTGTTGTGAGCAGTTTCATGTAGGAACTATCGGTAGAAAGAAAACAGTTCCTACATGAAACTGCTCACAACAAATCTGTGGATTATCTTGAGTTTTTTAGCATTGGAGCTTACTCAGTCTGGGCATTTTGCCAACTGGAAGCAATATCCAAAATGGAATTGCCTATTAGAACCTAACTGTGGTAGGGTTTGAGCATGGATGTGTTAGCAGAACTGGATACCGTGTAAAGTTTCTCACCAGGCACATTGGTGAGAAACGAGACTGGACACTGACTGAGGTGAGTGGGGTGTTTTTGTACTGGGGCTTGACTGATGCAGATGGAGATCAGGTGTGTAATTGGCAACAGGTGTCTTGATTAGAATTCTGGTGAGGGAGTACGTTGTGGGTGTGTGAGGTTGTGGAGCCTGGCGTGTCCGTGACACACATGTACCGAACAGGTATTAGAGTACTTCTCTGGATGTGCTGATTGATATCCTTCCAGATCCCTACACACATGAATGGCACAACAATTATAAACTGATATGGCTCTTCGAGAGTATTACATTTTTACCGGACCTAATGGAACACATTTTGTTAGTACACAGTAACGTCACAGTAACATGTTTTGTTTTTTTTTACGATCATTACGATATGCCAATTCATAACAGAAGTTATCTCAATGCACTTTTCCTACAGAGCAGGTCTTGAACGTACTCTTTATACTATTAATTACAGAGACCCAACAAATCTCACCATGAGCAAGCATTTGGCGACAGTGGCAAGGAAAAACTTCCTTTAAGAGGCAGAAACCTTGGACAGAACCAGACTCAATGGTGGACGGCCATCCGCTGCTGCTGTGTTAGGTTTTGAGAGAGACAGAGACAGAGAGGGAGGAGGGGGGGGGGAGAGGGGGGCACAATGCAAATACCATTTACCATTTTTTTTCCTGCTTCCTGCTTATTCCTCTTTTTTTTGTCTCTATCTCCTATATTCTTTATCTCTATTTATGTTTCCTTTTTCCTCCCTTTGCGCCTCCTGTTTCATGTTTGTCTCATCTGTGTGTTTCGGCATCTCTCTGTCCCTTTTTATCTCTTTTAATGAAGGCAAGCCTCAATAATACAGACTGTCACTGGAGACTTGAAGTGGGCAGACTGACAGGGTTACACACACACATTTACCACATACAGAGAAAGCGACAACAAGTATAGAAAGACAAATGAAGGTGACAGTAAGAGTTGGAGAATAGAATGCCAGCCTGAAGAGGGAGGAATAGGGGAAAGAAACAAAAATACACAGAGAAAAGGCAAAAGCAAATTAATACAACCACATCCAAGTAGCATCATGTCTGAAACAAACACCTGATCATCAGTCGTCTTTTATTTCCAAAGAACTGGTTGGAGTTTTTGGAAACCTTACGCTGGTATCTTTAAATATTTTCACCACAAATGTTATACATAGCACCAGTACAAACAGATTTATTTCAAAATGAAAAGGCAGATCAATATAACCACATAAATAGAATATTCCATTGATAATGTATCTTGATGAGAATGAAATACTCACTGCCTGTAGGCGTGAAAGGTGGCACTGTAGAGGTCAAAACTCCAGCAACACTTGTAGTATAAAGAAGAACTTTATTGACCACTTGGATTCTTAGCAATTGCAATAGATTTCAATGGAGACCAAGAGACATGGCAAAAAAAAAGTGTCCTAACAGTGTCAATCCACTTCTTCGTCATTGATCAGTATGTTACAATTATTCTAGTTTCTCCACAAAGCTATAACATGCTACTTCAGCAATGCGCTGTTACCTCCTCAAGCTTTGCCAGAAGTAGCATATTTACCAATTTAGTGGTAAAGTGGTAATTTGAACATACTGAGCATACACATCAACAATGAAGAAGTGGTTTATACAAGACTGGAGGCCTGCTTTGAATGGTGTCCAAAGGTTTTATCCAATTGAGCATGCGTGTAGCCTTAGTCTACCCATTACATTTTGATGTTTTGATTGTGGTGATAGATGTCCTCCAAAAGCACAAGGATCTATTCTCTATCATGAATAACCCCAGAAAATATTGTAGAAACCTTGTCACAGACAAAACTGTTGATTGTGAAGGAATTCTAAATTAAAGGCAAATTGAGAGTACAGGTCACCAAAGGTGATCTGACAATTTTTAGGAATATAACACAGTGAAAATGGTTACACATCAACAGAGAAGACGTGGCTAATGCCATAAGAGTAGTTTGTAGGATGCTCTAAGACCTGAGTCTCCCAATTTGATTTAGCCTTCTACTTTTAAACCTCTTTTAAGTCTTCCTTTTTAATTGTGCTTTGTCTTTCTTCACTTTTTGCAGTAATATACAGTTCTGGTAACTGTGTAATGATGCCATTCCAGGTTTTATCTGATGTTTTTTATCTTATCTTGTCTTCTGTATCACTTTTTGAATATATTTTACACCCCAGTATCCCAAGGAATTTCATTCATATTTGATGAATTCACACCCCATGATTGATGAATACATTCAATGCCAACGTTCAGCGCCAATGCAGGAAGTAGTGTGCTCTATATGTAGTGAGGTCGAATGGGCATGTCAGACTTTCACGCTGGAGACTGAGTTCGCACTCTGTCACAAACCCGCAATTCCGCTTTTTCTTTCACACGTTTCTACAAACACGTAATACAGTATCAACATTCTTATCTGGCAATAGGGTTGGTTTTCATGACACTCTATGAAGCAATTTGTTTTTAACTTCACACAGGTTACAATACATGTTTTTTAAAAGTGCTATACAAAGTAATCATCATTATTTAATGCAGCATTACCACCATTAAAATGTAATGCACAAAGCAATTGCTGATATGAAAATTAATTACAATATGGCCTTGAACAGTAGCCAACAACTGACACGGACTGATGAGGACTGCAATCCTGTCACCCTGACAAAGTTCACAGGAGGTAAAACACTTTGCTTTTAAATGCTCCTTTCTAAGCCTGGCGTATTTTTTGTTCTTGTTTTTTCCATTCATCCCTTCATCCATTTTTCATTCCCTACTTCAGCCTGATGCCAAAGCGTTCCGTTTAGACTTGTGATTGTCCTATCAGCAGTGTTTTCAACGAGTCAGTCTCTCAACATTGTAATGTCTATTATTACTTACCCACAAGGCATCACTCCACTGCAGGCAAGAGCAATTTAGCACCTTTTAATGCAAAGTGTTTACCAATGTGTGGGAATGAGCATGGATCAATAGCACATCCCAGCTTCACTTAATGTCTTTTAACACCAGACTCCCCACACTGCTCTCAGGCCTGTAATTGTTTCTCTTGGTTTCGTGAAAAATCAATCCAGCAATGATTGGATCATGCACCCCACCCCTCCCCACCCCTGCCCTCTATTAAAGGTCCCATTATGCTCTGGATGATACATAGATACATACATAACGTTTGTATAAGTTTTGTATGTTGTTTGTTAAGTCAATGTTTGTGCATTTATTCTGCATTTAGTGGTTCCTTTTTCATTATATCTGTCTACTGAATAAAACTACCAATCTGTTGGTGTATCTGTGAATGAATACTTGAAAAATAGAAACAAAAAAGCCTTCAGATCAAGTGGAAGCACAAAAGGCCTTTTAAATTCTGTTATTTTTGTCCAAAAGTGTGTGACATTCTAAACTAAATATAACCTTATGTTTAGTTTAATATGTTTACAACTCCCATGTTGCATTTGACTAAAGGCTAAAAAGAACTCTGATTAAATATTATTTACATGTAGGAGACACGTCAGCTTTTTTAATAAAAAGATAATGTTTTACAAAGGTGATGTTCAGCGTAACTGTTTTTGTGTGCAAGGTCGATGTGAGCTTCCAGCATTTTCAATTATTTATAAAGGGGGCACTCCACTGATTTTAAACATCAGTTTATTAGTCATGGCTAGTACTACACAGCCTGTGAAAACAGTTGTGTAATATCTTCTGTGGCTCTGAAGGCAGCTTTGTCAAGTCATCTTGGATTTAGAGACAAATTTATAACAGAAACCCTGCATTGTCAAGTCTGACAGATGTGGGCATATATCAGTCAGGGAAGGTCTAATGAAAGATGCCTTTTTGGGTTTGGTCTCTAGTTAATTTCCCCCTTCATGACAACCGTGAGGGGGTGCATTATTTTTTTTTAAATTCACCCGTTTAAATTATATTAAGGCTTAAAGTTCTGCATAATTAAGGCCGTGGCCGCTTTGAGTGACAGGTGGGGGATGCCAGTGCCGTCACCTCTAACGGTCTGCTGTCTGCTAGCCGCCCGTCACCTCAGCTCAGCTAGTCACTGAACCACTGGTTAATTGTACCAACAGACCATCCAAGAAGTCTGTGCTCCAGTGTTTTTGGTGAGTGAAATTCTAGTATATTATTTATATGTTAGCAATAATTAGCACGTATCTGTGTCTGCGCTCACCATCCATGGCTTGTTAGCTAATTAGCTTTGGGTTAGCCTTTGAGCACGACGCCGAGATGTGCTAACGATGCTAACTTAACGGGAGTGTATGTTAGCCACAGTTATTAAACCGGCATGCACTTAAGTCAAAACGTAATAGATACGTTTTAGAATTTAGGTAGATAATACTTTTGAAGAAATGACAGACTACGAAGTGTTGAAAGGGAGAGAGTTGAGGGTTGAGTACGCAGTTCTGGGGGGCGGCGCTTGGTGCGGATGGCCAAGCCTAGCAGTGCACTCATTGCTTGGGGCGGGTGCTGTATGCATGCCGGTTAGGGCTGGCAGCAGTGAAGACATGTAGCTGGGCTGTAGGGCTAGTTCCTGAGTTAAGTAAGGTTAGATTACAAGCATTAGGACTGGTGAGGGCCCCCTGCTTAGTCTACTTGTCTTGTCTTGTACTTGTCTATTGAGGTGTCAGAGAGCTAATTGCAGTATCCAACCAGATCTGGAGCACCTGGGCCCAGTGCTCTACAGGATAAACTACAGTCTTGTGAAAACACTTATCTGCACACTGAATAGTTTTGAAGCCCCCAAGGAGGTGTCATTCATTTGCGATCTCTGAGAAGTTCTTGTGGGCCAATACTGTATAGTGAGGCAACAGGAAAAAAACATGGCGGATCAAATGCACCTATTTGCCACAGGTCCAGCTAATTATGTTTCTTTTGTATCTTCTGTATAAGCCTCACAATACCTGTGTATTTGCCTGAGGAAGACCTTCTCAGAGCTTGCAACGTCACAAATAAATGATACCTCCCAGGGGGATTCATAACTACTCAGTGTGTAGGTTAGTCAGGTTAAAATGTGAAATCTAACATTTTCAGTCAGTAATAAAGACAAAAGGAGTGCAAATATAAATACAATTTATTCAAATGTGAACCATGTTTTTTTAAATAAAAAGACAACACAACAAAGGTAGACAAGATTTAAAGCTATAAATGTACAAGTAAACACATTTATTAAAATCAAATCAGACTGGGCCTATGCAAGAGGTAACAGCTATGCCCAGAGAGCTGCAGAGTCCATGGGGTGGTAGGGTCTTGGGGAAAAGGCGATAAAGGGTGGGAATGAGGAAGAGCAGAGGTGGTAACAGTGTTATGGCTACAGATGTTATTTTTTAACAACCATAATGTTCATAAAAATAAACTCAACATTGTTACATGTTATGTTTAGCTGTAACAAAATGGGTCCTAAAGGCCAAATTCAACTGTAAGCATTTAACTCTTTTGGAGGTGGTCTAAGACAATTAGAGACTGTACATATAATTTCCTCTAGGTGTGAAATGAACTCCATCTTTCAAAAATAGCCCAGGACTGTCATGTCTAATGTGAGGGTGCTCAACCATAAAACCATTTAAGAAACAAATGTAGCTATAACACTGTTGACAGATTTCCTGGCCTTGTCGAGCTTCACCGGATTGGCACAAGCCTTCCACCGGCACCTTTTGGGTCACAGACAAAAACATGATCTTCATGCCAGGGTGCTGGAGGTGAGGCTGGTGCAGGTCCTCCTTCATCATGTTGACAAGCTTGACACTGCTGACCCCCCCACGCCTTTCTGCCACAGTGGATGATGAGGACATCCGGTGCTGCTCTTCCTTGCAGGGACTGGGAAAAGAAGGGGTGTAGACCCACGTATATCGTCGGTCTACAAGTTATTTTTGGTTGCAAAAGAAATATAATCACGAAGATTGTGATGCACAGTTAACAGGCATAGGCTAAATGCATTGCACTTCTCGTTGTGGCTGCACTTTGGATATTATTAATTTCATTTCTGACATTGTGATTTCATCCGAAACATTATTACCAATGCACAGTTGTCTAATTATGGAATAAATGCACATCTTATTGTTGTCACATTTTGGATGTATTGTGTTGTTATTAAATGTGGATGCATGGGTGCTTTCACCTTTCACCTTTCACCTGTATGCCTTATCTGCTTTTATTGAAAAAACGAGAACTTCGTTATAAATCACTCTGAAGTCATGAAAATAGACTATTTTCTGAGCACCCTGCGTATTGGTCAAGCTCCCGTCAGCACCGGGAGAGAAAAGATCCTGGCACTGGCCATACCAACATTAGAACTTAAAGTGGTTCTGCAGATCAAGTATTAGCCTGTGAAACTCTCCCTTTACTTGAAGACATTTTGTTTTCTCAGCATGAGTGATCGCTGTTTCAGGGCTATTTTTAAATTTTGCAGTGCAAATTTTGACAGGGAATTAAAAAAAAAAAAAACACATCAGATTTGTGGATGACAGATTTTTGAATATTTGATTTTGCACTTAGTGTGCAAACTCCTTACGTGTATCTAATTTAGGGACAACCTACAACAGAGAGTTGTAGACATCTTGACTTTTACTGGCCAATTGAAATAAAAAACCGGTAAGGCTAGCCATGGTTCGCAGAGTAAGAATTGTAAGATCAAACATCAGATCAAACCCTTTTAACCATGTCAAGATATCTCAAAAACAGACTAATTTCAATTGAAAGTTGCTGAACACATGGATGCTCAAACTGATAATCCCTTTCAATTTTTTCTAACAATTTTAAACTTGTGTACAATTTTTTTTGAATATATTACCAGTGTATTGGTATTTTGAGGTATACTTTTAAATCAACTGTATCTATCTAGATGTCTTAACACATTTCAGAATATTGTATTAGGAATCTGTGTGCCTATTTTATTCTTTTCAAAATCCTGTTTTTCCTGTTTATGTTGTCTTATGTTTCTTTTATATCTCATCTTAGTGCCTTTTTATGTCTTTTGTAAAGCACTTTGAATTGCCGTGTTGTTCGTGCTATACAAATAAACTCACCTTGCCAAGACATCTGTACAAACCTTCCCACTTAACTAATGTTTGAAGGTGCTGTTATAGCTGTGAAGCTGTGAAGCTGAACCCTCATCACCTACAAATTCATCATTGCCCATTTTTCTTCTTGTGTTTTAATCTCTGGAATCATTGCCTGAAAGGTTATTAGTTTCCTTTTTTAAAATTGGTGCTTGTTGTTCTCAACCTCTTCTTCTAAGATTTTCCTTCTCATCTTCAGTTGCATCCAGCCAAGCACACAAGCACCCTACCTCTCTGTTTGTTTCTGATAGCAGATCTCATACCAGAGAAGCATTTACACACACACACATTCTCTGTCTCACCATTTGCTTCTCATGCTGCCTTTTCTGCAGTCTCCCTCTCTCACTTCACACTTCTCAGCACTGTCCTCCAAGACTTTTCTTTGAAAGGCTTAGATCAAATAGAGTCTTAGTAATGTCTATCTATCTCTCCATCTCTTCATCTGTATCTGTTTTTGGCTCCCTTCATACCAGCGGCTAAGTCAGGGCCTTGGGGTGTGTAAGGGGGTCATGATTTTAGAGGAGTGATGAAAGAATCTGGCATAAATTTAATGATTACAGAAACTCTCCTTCTCCTGTGACTGTGTTGGGTCATTCTGGGTGGGGAAGAGAGGCATGTTTGAGATCTGCAAACAATATCAGCTATAACTGAAATATGTATTTACTATCATGTTATTAAAATGGTTGTGGAAAAAGAAAGGAATTGGTTCACAACAAAACACCTACACCATAAAAACAGGAGAAAAACCCCTTAATTGCCTCTATAGTAAAATATGCAAAGCAATTACCCAACAGACTTTTGAATCAGGTACAGTACCAGGTCCATTTAACTGAAGGCAATATCTTCCTTATGTTTTCCTTTTTTTTAAGGCATCGCTTCCTCTTTGAAGACTGAGAAAAGGTTGAGAATCACTCCTAAATACACTTAGTCTCCCTTTTCCCCCTGTACTCCAGCTTCAGATTTCAATTCCATAGAGTATGAAAAACCTACTATTTATTCCCCCTCTCCAGTGTGAAAAAGGAGAGGATTTTCTATCCTCCTGCTGACATGACCTTCTTTCACTCTGTGATTGTCTCTGCAAGCTTTGAACACTGCAATTGCGGGTCTTACAGGGGAGTTTTAATACAAAGCTCTGGAATAATGCCTGTAAAATAAGTATTTTCTGGCTATATCAATTGCTTCTGAGGAGGAGAGAACTGGGAGTGAATCAGGTATTGCAGTTTAATTGAAGGATCCCTTTGAGGACTTCCGTAATAAACCAGAACATACCTCTGGTGTTTTGCAAAATTGTGCTTTTTTTGTGTGTGTTCTGTTGAAGTATGTCCTTCAAAAAAAAGTGTGTAATCGCTGGTTTGTGCTTTAAGCCCAGGCATTATATGGTGCCAGATTCCCAACATTTCTGCACCTGCTTGCTGGGAGTTTTTCATTAGTATAAAAGTGGGGGTTCTAGGATAATTTTTTCTCTCAAATGTGCCAAAAATATGTGGTTTCATGCCGACATACAAAGCCAAGGGCCAAATGAAACAGAAATTGCTTCAGAATTTAGATTCACTAGTACATAGGTAGGAAATGCATATATTATCAACATGTTAACTTGAAATATACACCCTATGCATATAATTTGGCCTTAGATCATAAGTTGGAAGCTTATGTTTTCATCATTTTCTCAAATTGTCTGCTGGTGAGCAAGCTATCTCAAAGTAATGCTGGATTTGGCTTAAATTTGGTGGAGTTAGTTTTAACCAAGCTACATTTCAAGCCAAGGCAATTTTCTTTGTATAGTCTAATCACAAATTTGCCTCAAGGAGCTTTACAATCTGTACAGTATACAACACCCTCTATCCTCAGACCCTTGATTCGGATAAGGAAAACCTCCCCCCCAAAAACCCTTTAACAGAGAAAAACAGGGAAGAAGCCTCAGGAAGATCACCGGAGGAGAGATCCCTCTTCCTGCACTGACAGACGTGCAATAGATGTTGTGTGTACAGAATAGATCAATGCAAAATTACAGTAGGGACAATCAGGTTGACAAAATTACATTTTAGAGGTGATCAAATCTAGTTAATATTTACTATTTTGTTACATGTTGTATACACAAGTTGTTGTTGTTGTTTTTTCAGACATCAAGCTGAAAGAAAAAGAATAAATATAAAACAAGCTGGAGCTAGTCAAGTGGAAGAACTGTGTAGCACTGGTGCAGGTGTGTGCTGTAAGAATAGCCAAAAAGTCAAAAATTCATACAATAGATAATTGATGCCACATTTTTTTCTAAATTGACTGTGATTGCCTGTTGGTTCTGATTAGCATACCTTCCCTGGCAATTCCATAAAAGATGTGCTGTCTTGAGGGCTGTGGGCAAATGGGAAGCGAGAATGAGTACAAACATTTAAATTGCAATGGAAATGTTTAGCTGCTGAGAAAGGAAAGCGAGCAGTGGCAGTATTTTGGATACTGATATGACTCCAGTAGCAGGATCTCCATCACACGATAAGCTCACACCTAAGGCTATATAATAATGATATGCTGACTTGGACTGCTGTTGATAGGAGCTTTCTGCCTGCAGTGTCCAAAACATCCAACAGCCTTTCAAGAACACTGATGGTGTGCTCTGTTAGCACTTGTACATACCTTTGATAATTATTTTGATCGCTCCTGAGGGGTCAGAGAGTTGGTCAGGGATGTCATGAGCCAAGTGATCATGGTGTAACATTGAGCACTTAGATATGAAATAGTTAATTAGTTAAATTAATGCCCATTCAGTCGGTAGAACGTGACAATATAGTAATAAGTATTGGTGGACTTACACATTTGTTGTTAGTATAGTGTTAGCTGGTTGTGATGATCTCCAGCATCTAATGCACGGGTCAAACTGGAACCTAGGCCACGGTCCAGTGAAGTCCCATTCCTATAGGTTTGGTTCTGTTTAACTGTTCACAAGTCCTGCCTTGCGGCTCGAGTTAGGTTGTCAGGTTTGTTCAAGGATTTACGCAATGCAGTAGCGCACCGGGGTGAGCGAGAATGATTACCTAAACTCCAGGGTCTCTAACCGCTGGGTAGTTGATCTCCCTTGCAGGGGCCTAGTGATATCAGTATGTGTTAAAAAGGTCCCTCTCCTCCTAAAGGTTATTAGTATCTATCTGACAGAGAGCTAAAGGACAGAGAGAGGTATACGCCTCGTTCTGGGAATCCCTCGGCCTAGAGCTCCTGTCCTAATACCTCTAATGCTAGTCCCTCTCTTGAGGGGCAAAATTTTCTAGTTAGCATTTCTAATATTTTAGAATACAAGGGGCCTTACCGAAGTGTCGTTTGGAGCCAGAAGTAACCATATATGGATGAGAGAGTGGAGCTGGGGAGGGATACGCATTGCTATGCCTCTATCCTGATTGACAGGTAGTGACTTGTTGATCACAAGGTTGCCACTCTCTAAAGCATACCCTGCTTTATCGTCTATTTTGCTCTAAATGGGACCATAATTTACCAAATGAACATCGTGCTGTATTGAAGATACAGAGACTTGAAACTAGCGATTAAGTTCATAAACTCACTAGGAAAATGTTCACTGGGGTAATGAATCAAATGAGAAGTACAATCAGACTTATTTTTGCAACCAGTGGAGTTGCCCCCTGCTGGCCATTAGAAATAATGTAGGTTTAAGGCACTTGAGGCATTTGCTTCAGTTTTCAGACCCGGAGGCTACTTCTTTTATACAGTCTATGATAGCAGGACATGTTTTCCCAAACATTATTTATAAAAAAATAAAAAAAAAACTGAATTTCTCATTGGTTATACAGAATATGCATGCGTGATTTATGGAAGCAGGGCGAAGTTCCTGTTTTCTGAGAAAAGTAAAAATAAAGTAAAAATAGCTGGTTACACAGAAGCACGCAGAAATACAGTGGTAAGTCCCTGTTATCTAATCAAAGTCAGAACACTGACAGAATGCACTATTGGCCTTAGCCCTCTCTCTATATATATATATATATATATATATATATATATATATATATATATATATATATATATATATATATATATATATATATATATATATAATGCATTGTATTTTTCTTGCTAAATATTCAGAGAAATCTTAATATTAGGCTTAAACACTCACACTTTTTCAGCCACATGTATAATTCGATTAAACCAAAGAAAAGAGGGCAAAAAATAAATGTGTTTAACTGTTCATAGGCACATTACTATATTTCAGTGTACAGTATGTTTGTGAGCCACGTGTTGTCTTTTCTAATGTGACACAATGTTTGTGCATGTCTCTGTCTCTAGCTGTGTGTGTGTGTGCTTGAATGTCTGTATTTATCCACATTGTGTGTATGTTCCATGCATATTTGTGTGTCTTTGAATGGCTGTTATTTTGTGTCTCATGTATCCATTTGTATGTGTATATTTCAGTGTATTTCCCACTGTGGTAGGCGTAACTGTATGTGTGTGTGTGTGTGTGTAGTTGCAGTAAGGTTGTGTAAGATGTTAATATACCTGAAGCCAAGTGCTGAATGTGCTTCAGTTGAATGGAAATTCCTCCTTATGGTTTACCCATGTTTTATCAGCTGTTTGTATGTTGGCAGTATGGAAACTGTAACCTTCCAGTCAGTCCTTTTATTCTTGTCAAAGATCCTTCAGTGATGCTTTGCCTTTGCAAATGACTTTCTTTTACTTTTCATTGTGTTGGTGTCCATCCATCCATTCACAGGTCACTGGTCTATCACCCTTCACTGTCATATTCAATCAGGCAATTTAGAGTGGCCAGTTCACCAAGCCTGCATGCCTTTGGACTGTGGGAGAAACAGGAGCACCCAGAGAAAACCCACACAGGCATGCGGAGATCATGCAAACTCCACGCAGACAGGCCCCAGAACTACTGCACTACTGTACCAATTTTTGTGTTTCTCTAATAAGAATAATAAGAATAAGAATAATAATTCTGACTAATATTGGCCCCTCTGTCCACATGTTTATTGTGAAATTTATCAGTGCAATTCTGGTGTAGTCTTACTCGTCTTAATAGTATTTTAAAATCTTCACCATTCTGCAAACAGTAACGCACAGTAGAAAAATTGGCATTAAAATAGCACTCTTGATCCCTTTTTTCCTCTGTGAATAGTATTATACCAACAGCATGTATCTCCCCCTCCCCTCCTTCCTCCTCTCTCACTGTGTGTTCACCCTCCCTCCCCTCTCCCCTCTCTGGCTGATTGCAGGGCATTAACAATTTAAATTGTTTGCCTTTTTAGTCACGCCAATTGTAATATCGCTCTCGGAGAGGCAGTAGTTAATGAGTTTCTCTTTTGGGGTGGTCCCGCCGAGACGACACAGGAATAGATCTCTCTCTTCCTCCTCTTTCTATCTCGCTTCTTTTTTTTTTTCCTGTTCTCCTTCAGTGACTGTCTGACTATTGGCCTCTCATTCCTTTAATAACAGAGAATACATACAAAATGACAAGAGAGAGTTATTGTCTGTGTGTCTGGGTCATTATAGTGTATGTGCATATGCCTCTGTCTGAATCTCAATGTGCATCTGTGTGTGTGTGTGTGTGTGTGTGTGTGTGTGTGTGTGCTTATTGCAAGTGTAGAATGTGTTCTTATGAGAAAGCAGCGAGGTGATAATGATGATAATGTCTATGCTTTTATATATATATATATATATATATATATATATATATATATATATATATAAGCATAGACCTATGTAGTATTTAAATTTCCACTTCCGTTACATTTTGATTATTTAAAAATATGTGAATGAAATGTGGAATTTGCATTGCGCTACTGTATGCTCTCTTACCTCCTGCTCTCTCTCTGTATATTTATATAATATTATAAAGAGTACGGTCTAGACCTACTCTATGGGAAAAGTGCAATGAGATAATTTATGTTATGAATTGCCCCTATATAAATTACATATTACATTAATATGGCAGATGCTTTTGTCCAAAGCGACTTACCATCAATGGAGAACTCCATAGGAACAAGAGCTAGATGTCCCCTATACAAACAATTAAAAAGGACATTAAGTGCTACAGTACAGGTGACTATTACCACCTGAAAAAATATTTGTTCACTTAATATTCTCAAAAAGCATGACGGTACACTTGTATCACATTTCAACTCAGCCATGCTCTGTTGTGTTTATAGTAAGTGTAGAGTCATGCCAGCCAATGAGTGTCCAAGGATAGAGCTGTTCTGACCAATGAAAGAGGAGGAGGTTGGTGCTCTAACCTACTGAAAGAAGTGCACACATTTAACGATGAGCTGCACACGATCGTTCGTGAGGAATGAAACTGATATATTTGAGTATAACTACATATGGTGACATTTGAATTTGAAAAATATTACAAGCATATATCAAAGACTAAATTGTCACAGTTGTTACCATTCCCACTAAAGTGCTTTCTGATTATTTGCAGGAAAGGAACCTGTAGAATTGCAAATAAAAATGTAATATGAATAGTGTTACTGCTCATTGAGAGTGATGACTAAAGTAATAATATAATTTTCATTATTGAGACTGAAACTGCATATACTGTGTATTTACAAATGTTACAAAACTTATATTAAGCTTTGGAAGCAAAATGGTACCTAAAATTACAGAAAAAGGGAGGCGAAAGTAACAGAGAGAGAAATGGATGGTGAATATAAAAAAGACAGAGACTCAGAAAGATAGTTAAAAAGAGGGAGAGATATGATATGGGTTTGAAAAAGTTGAGAAAGCAGCAAAGAGAAAGAAAGAGATTAAAAGATACAGCAGACAGAAAGACAGAGATATCGCATAGAATAAATCAGTCATAAACATGGCTCAGTCATCATGTCAGGGATTTTCTGTCAGTCAAACTCTTCTCACACCCAGGCCTTTGAAAATGTTACAAACGTCCCTAACTAGCTAACACCCTCCACTTTTATGCCAAATGAAATAAAATGTCCTTTTTAATTCTGCTTTCTGCCTCTCTGTCTTTGCCAACTTTAGTTTATATTTCATGCATAAACATTTCAGCAATAAGCAAGACAGTGTGCGGAAGTTCTTCTCATTGTTTTCAGATACACAAACAGTCACTATACACACATTTGGTTCCACAACCATTTATTTATCTGCAAACATAATGTGCAAAATACAGCGTTTGTGTCCTTCAGTGGGAGACACGGGACGTGGGCTGCTGGTGGTCGCAGGGGTAAACACACTAACGTTAATTTCTGCAGCCTGCAGTTCAGTGTGCCCGCCTGTTTCATCTGAAAAACATAAGCATTAGGTTTTGTCTCACTGCAGTGAAGATAATGATGAAGTAATGATTCGGTACTCAGTACCCAGTATGATGCACCATTCTGCTTGAGGGGGCACAAAAAGGGTAACTAATGGACAGGTAATAATTAAGTAATTATTCAGTACTCAGGATCCAGTCAGTATGATGCACCACTTTACTTGAAGGGTAAGTAATCATGAGATTGTTACTAGTTTTGTGCTGTTCACCGGTTGGTTCAGAGTTAATCAGGAACGACTCATGAAGAAAGTGGCCAGCATGATCGATATACTGTTCAGATATTCATGAACTAATCATTACCTAATGGTTCATTAATATAGGATGTCCCAGTCTGTTCTCTAGTAATTCATCATTATTTTATATAATATATATTCCTCCATTAGGAACTATTAAGCAAGTAATTATTAACGAATAATCAATAATCAAGTCGTTGCTCATTCATTCCGCACTCGTGTACAAAGCTAATTAACTAATCATTAACTACTGATTAGCTACTCTATGACATTTGATTAGGAGTTACTCAAGAACTGACAATTAACTAATAGTTAGTTCCCCATTCATTCCTCATTTGTTCCCTAGTAACTACTCTAAATCTTATCTTACCTTATTGTAAAGTGTTACCATTTCAACCACCGCAGTCCACAGCTGCTCTGCGCGGGCAGACGGGCCAGCTAACTGAACGTCAGTTAACTTAACTTTACATATTGTCAAAATGTCAGGGCAGAGCAGCGTTTCACCTAAAAGAGCTAAATCTAAAAGTAGAGTTGGACTGCAAAGTTCTAACTAACCAACCACTTTCTCACTTTCTTAATCTCGTATCTGTTCCCATTAGTTTTTTCAACATATTTGTTCTCAAGACTCTTTTTCTCACCCCATCCTTCTTTTTGGTTTTTCCTCTCTGCCCTTCATCCCTATCTCTTGTCCTCTAACCCAGGCTTTTTATTCTCTCTGATTTCACGTTAAAGACCCAAAGAACCGGCTAATGGAGATTTGGAGAAAAAAAAAAAAGCCAAATCAATGACTCTCCCTCTCAGTGTCTATTTTTTTGAAATATCTCTTCCATCCTCCATTTTCCCCCCTTCAAAACATATCTTTGTCGAGTTGTTGTGTAACTGCACTCCAAACAGTACCAGAATTTCCTTTTTAAAGCAATTATTGGAAATCTACATTAATTTGTAGTTGAAACAATTAACTCACATGTTCACCTTGAGTGAGTGAGAGCTCTTGAGCTGGATTTATGCCTCTGTGTCATGGCGTTGCAGAGGTCATTCTGAAGGCTGTAGCTCTTGTACCTACCACATCTTGGCTATGTAGATACCATATGGAGACCACAAGAACTGTGACTTATTAGCTTTGGATGCTTATGTTTTCTTACCTGTTTCTGATGCCAGTAGAGATTGTTGATAGTGAAGACTACATGGAGCACATTGAAGACAGGCTCACTACTCTTCTTATTTTTAGTAATGCTCATCAAATTTATATTTTGAAAGCTAGCAAAGATATTTATGATGAATAACTTCTAACTTTCTCCTCTGCAATTTTCAGTCTATCACAAAGTAAGGAAAAGTACATTGTAGGGAATTATGTTTTAAATGACATCAATTTTTATATTAAATAATATAATTATTATTATCATTACTATTATTAATAATATAATTTAACTTGTGTTTACAATTTAAACATTTGCTGTTACTGCTACTTAATGTTACTTCTGCATGTTTACATGGGTTTGAGGCAAATACACTTTCACTTTAGCAATGCTTTATGGAGAGGCTCTGTAATGGATGCGTGCACTAAATAAAAAAAAAACTGTAAAATCGATCTTCAAAGTTTACAAAAGGACAAAAGACTTCTCTGTTATGACAATAATTTGTTGGTTTTACGTTTGTGTGATTGCATCCTTGCTTTTGATTTCTCTACTCCTTTTCCTGCATCCTGTATTTCAGGAAAAGATCATTAAAGTGTCTTAGCTGTTTTACACAAAATAACTGGAATTTATAATTTGGTGTTTTGTCTGACTGCCAAAAGTAAGGGTTTTGTCTTTGAAAGGCAAGCGAGCATTTGCATTCTCTTCAACTTGTTGTTTTGTGAAGTGAAGCAAAACTAGGAGACTGATTAGGAAGAAGCATGTTCAATTTGCTGTCTCATTTGTCTTTTTTGTGTACATTTATCCCAGGGACAGATGAGTGAAACAGAATGGTGAAACAATATGTTCATACTATTGTAGCCTTTAAATGATTTTCTTCTTTCCTGCAAAATAAATTAAATGCCTTTTTGTTGCATTATTTTCTTATGTACTACATCTAGGGTTCTAGTGACCTTCCTATAACTGCAAGGTTTTAACAGACATGTCCACCAACAGCAGGTGTGTATATGATGCCAAACCCCTTCTGAGTTCCTCAGTGTACTACTGGGAAACAGCAGTTAACTGTCTAAATTGAGCAAAATGAAAATGAAGAGATACTGTGTGTGAAAGAAAGAGAGGCCTATGAGAAAGAACGATTAGGTTTGTGTGTTTCACAGTGTGTCCACTTTTGTGTGGGAATGAGATAACAAGTGAGAGAGATAAAGTGTGTGTGTGTGTGTGTGTGTGTGTGTGTGTGTGTGTGTGTGTGTGTGTGTGTGTGTGTGTGTTTTAGTAAGAGAAAGATAGCTCTCAGGGCAGATTTTCCCCAATTCGTCTCACTGATTGTTCACATCTGTCTGCGTCTAATCGGTGGAACGTACATTTTTATCCGACAAGAAAAGTGCCTCGTTTTCTCTTTTCTTTTCCTTCATCCCTCCATTCAGTGTTAGTCACACAGTGTTGAGCAATTTTGTTTGCCTTGAATGAAGGGAAAAGCCATTTTCTGATATATACACACTCAGACTTGCCACCTCGCACCTGCCTATATATTATCTTGAGCTCATACACACTTTATATAGAAACATACACAAGATACATCTCATGTCATAGTCCTGTGATTAATTTTGTGTACTATGTCCTTTCAAGATGAAGCTAAATATTGGTAAAAGTGTCTTTTTTCTTTATTCTTGTCATATAATTTATTCTGTATTCTATCCATGCATTTACTCAACCAATACTCGGTCGCTATTATTAACTGTTTGTCTCTCACTTTCTGCAATCATATCCTCTTTTCTCTGTCCATTTGACTGCTTTCCCTCCATATCTCTCTCTCCTACAAATCTCCCTAGGATACCATAAAGTCATAGTTCACCTGTCTGTAATGATGCCCCTTAATTTTCCCTGTCTGACACATTGGTCTTATTTTTTTCTTTTTCCCCTCTACTTTTTCCTAATTTAGTAATGGTCCTTATCAGTGGAAACCTCTAATGCTGGCTATGAGAGAGAATAAACTTCCACGTGCAACCACAGCGTCACCAGTTCTATTCACCCGACACCAAGAAGCATTATCAGGCAGGTAAGGTACAACGGAATGTTGATGATCTTCTGGGGAAATGTAACAATTGAAACATATAGTGATGGGACTGCAAAAGTGTAGAACTCAAGTACAAAGCCAATGGGAGTTGTTTGTGGTGCATTCTCTTTAATCCATAATCTTTCAGAATAGGTTTAAATCACGTTTTGCAATAATACCTCCTACAAAGTCCTTTCATGTGAATCTATTCTGGAAGAGTAAAATATGTTTTAGAGGAAATGTACTTAGTCAGATTATGTTTTTCCACCACCAACCTCCACACCCAAATTTTGCTGCACCGTTTGAATGTCACACAAATTTTGCATACCTTTCTGCATTCCTGCTGTCACTGGCTATCACTGGAAAATCCTCCTTTGCCCTGGTACATCTGAGGTCTGGTGTTCCCCAAGGAGTCGATCCTAGGCCCCTTGTTGTTTTCTTTATTTATATGCTTCCATAAGTGACAACTTTAGCAAACAATTTAATTAATTTTATATACCCATAAAATCAAGTTAGCCTTAAGGCCTGTAAGGTCTAAATGATGCTTCTTACATATTTAATGGTGAATCCCCCAAAACATCGAAAACAATGTGACAGAATTATTTTTGGGATCCATTGAACCATTCTGATATGTCTTAACCAAGTAGTTTGCAGTTGTGTGATTCTGTGGATAATGTACTCTTCTTACAAGCAAACACAGTGCTATTGGATTTTCAAAAATATAACTATTGCTAAGTACATGTTTACAAAATGTGCCAAAACAATGAATCACAGTATGTGGTATGAAATAAGTTGATTTCTGATTGTACATCATCTATCCTCTTTGTTTGCTCATCCCAGACATTTTTTATCTTTCTCCCTCCCTGCACCGTTTCCCCCAAATAACCTCACTTTTTTCCCTCCATATCGTAATATTTCACTTTGTGTAATGAGCCTTGTTTTGCCCTCTTACCATGTATGCGTCCCTGGCCTCTTTCCTCTTTGTTTTCCTTCATTTTTTGTTTGTCCTCCTTTTCCTTTTCTCATCTCAACACCTTTTCTTTCTTTTTTCGGTCCTCTCCTCTTTCTGTATGTCCTCTGTGGTTTGTTTCTGTCTTTGCCTAATGAGCCTTGTCCCATCCTCTTCCCAATATCTCCCTCCCTTCATCTCTCTGATAGCCAGGGTTCCTTTTCTCAATCTGTATCTTTTTCTTCATCCTCTCACCTCGATTCATTTTTCTTTTCGCATCACCTCTCTTTTCTTCCATTTTCTCTCTAGCTTCCTGTTTATTATTCACATTTTATTTTTTCTTCAATCCCTTGTGTTTCTTCATTCTGTCTCTTTCCTTCTCTTGTAACTTAGTTCTTGTTTTATTTTTCCCTCCTTCTCTTTCTGTCCTGCTCCCAACTTTTGTCTCTTTGCATTTTTTTCAAAACTCTCTCTCAAACGGCCTGCCTTTCAACCACAATAGTCTCAGCATTTGGATTACTGTAATGGGGCTTGCATCACCCTCATATGATCAGCCATCTGGGGCAAGCTGCCTTTTAGCATCCAGTTAGCATCTCCCCAATAGGATCGGCTGAGAAAGCTAAGCCAGAAAAGCACTAATCTTCCAACACTGGCCATTGTTAAGTGTCCCCAACAGACTCTGTGCTAAAAGGGGGCTAATTGATGTTGCCGCCTGCTTATTGTAGGCCTTGGGAGGAAGCGGATGATTGTTGACCCTGCATATTTAGAGGGGAAGTGATGTGAAGCAAAGGAAGTCTGAGTTAGACGCTGCTATTTCAGGCTTCAAAATTTCTAACCTCTGAAAGCAAATATAGGAAGGAACTATGATTACTTTGCTTCACACCATTTGCGATATTGTCTTAAAGTATTTGGCACATCGTTCACTCTCTTTACTGCAATTTAGTTTTCAGTTGCAGTTTGGTTAGGTTTAGGAAACAAAACTACTTGGTTAGGTTTAGGAATGGGGGAGAGGCTTCACCCTATAACACCCAACCGCAACCCCTCTGCTGTTAATCACAATGTTCATTTTATGACCTGGCCTACCCAATCCGTGGATTATCCGCAGGCCCCGTGGATATAATAGTGCTTTTGCTGTCGGAGCATTGACATTCCAAATCAAGACATTTAAAAAGCACAATGTTTAAAATAAACACGTCCAGTGCCATGACAGGTGCGTGGCCGGCAGAGCAGCCCCCCTCCTCGCAGCATTTCAGCGCCAGGCAGCAGCAAACCGAAGCAGTAAGGAGTCAGAAATGATAATACAGTTTAACAGTGCTCATAATAGAGCCTAATAAAATCCATTAAAAAAACATTTTTCTGCACCTTTAGTCCTGTTTACAATCATTTACATGTGTTAAGAAATTGCCAGTGTGTATGGGAACTGACAAAAAAAGGTAACACTTAAAATGTATTATTGGCTGCACTTAAATTATGTGCTGGTGCACCTAAATGAAAAAGTTAGGTGCACCAGTGCCACCAATGTAAAAAGTTAGCCTGGAGCCCTGTACATTAGACATCCCTAATCTGTCTGTGTGTGTCTCAGCCCCAAGACCATTCATTCCTCACAAAAGAGTAAATCTTTAAATACGCACACAAACATATAGTTACATTTTTCAAAAGGATTTATTATTTCCTAAAACAGCTGGGCACTGTAGTTTTTAGCAAACAGCAGTGAATAGTACATTTGTTGGGGACTACTTTCAGCAGAGGACAAAAACCAAGGCCAATGGCACAGAGGAATAAGCAATATCAGGCATTGGATACACTGGTAATACTTGTTAGTGCAATCAATTCACTGATGTTTTTGGTCTTTTAATGGCTTTTTTCCTGTTCCCTGTTTCTCAAATACAGATCTGCTGTTGACTAAAGCTCTGTCTGTGATCACAAATGTTGTGTTATAATTTTGCATATTTTGCAAGTTAATGCCTGCACACTTATTTCATGCCACAAAAGTTTAATAAGGACAACATTGCGGTCCTACTTGGATCTTCATCAAGTCAGAATGTTTTGGTTTTTTTAAATGGAAACCACACCCATATTTATACAACATGCACACCAATAGGCTGACAAGCTCTATGATGGCAGGTGTGGTTAACCATTAAAACTGCCCAGAGTGATAAACATCCAAATACAATCAACAATTAAATGCAATTCAAGTGCACCTAAGTGCATATAATTACTCTCCTTCAGCTCATATTTTGCATGTTGCCATCAATGTATCTTTTTGTTTCTGATGTCAGACATCTGTTGAGTTGATCTGATTGAGAGTCTCAAGATACTAAGTGGCAACTCATTAAGGCTAGCAACAAATGCTGGGCTGTTGGCCTTTAAGAACCTGTAGTCCTGCAGTCATCTAATAACAGAAACAAAGAAATATGTCACAACACCTGTACTGTATAATAAATGGTACTGAATTAAAGTAAAAATAAGAGATGACAGAGTTGGAGGTGACCGAAAGTTGGGTTTTCAACTTTGCTTTCAATGACAAGAACTAATCTCTACCCCATTAAGATAGATACGTCTGCCATTTTTGTGAAGAGTGTCTGTTGTTAACATGTTAACAAACACACTTATTTTGTTATAACCAGGTCATCGCCAATAAAATCGTTTTTGCACACCTCTGCAGTCCGGGCATGGTGGATTTAAAAGCAAAGAAAATGGAGGAATGCTTTCTTATCTGTTGCCTGCAGCACTGCCAGGCAAACTGATAACTCAATACACATGTGCACACACACACACACACACACACACACACAAACTCACAAAAAAGACAATTTTTACGCAAAAACACACACCAATAACTTAATGCCAGTGACAGATGAATGGCCCCTGTAGTGGTAATTTGATGGTGTGATAATTAAACAAACTAAAGAATTATTTTCACCCTGTCAGCGAACAATTTTTGTGTGTGTGTGTGTGTTGGTGTGTGCATCTGTTTGATTATTTTTGTGTGTGCTTTGGCCTGTGTGGCCCATTAATGGGGTCATAACTCAGTTTTTTGCTGTTTTCTACTGACTGTGTGTGTGTGTGTGTGTGTGTGTGTGTGTGTGTGAGTGAGTGAGTGAGCAAGAAAGAGAGTGGGGTATAGCCTGAGGTGGTCTTTAGATCATTTGGTCTTTCACAGCAGTGAAACAGCTTACTTATTCATTTTAATGCTGTTTGTTTTCTTTTTGTTTTTGGATGCTATCAAAGGTTAGAAAAAAGTTGCACTTAATGTAAATATCCCACAAGCTATATTAAATTAAGAAAACCTATCAATCACATGTTAAGTAAAGTTACCTTACTGCTACTGTTATCTGAAGCATATCACAACTCTTCAGATTCATTAATGTGGTTACTTGTCTTGAAGGCAGGAAACCGGATGACGGTTTCCATTGAATTCAGTATTGTACTGTATAAAAATTGAAACTTGCTTGAGACGGGTAATCGTGTCAATCATCTGGTTTTATTTTTGTTGAAGGTACTACTACTACCATCAGAGTTACTATCCATGCATGATAATGCACTTTAAAGCCATCCCAATCTCCCTATGAGTTACATTCATATTAGACAATTCCACAGTACGATAAACATACAGTGCTAGTGTTCAGTGCCAGTGAAGGAAGTAGTGGTTAGAGGTATTTAGTGCATAAATGAGCAAATCCTTAAGATCGAATCCTTCAGCCAAACTGAGTGTATCTGAATCATCACTGATTCATCAGTGCCACTGAACGTGCCAGTAGTTTTTTGCATTGGTGCTAACGTCACTGGTGACAGAAAGTGCCATTGTCAGCCCAGCCATGATGTGCCGTGTGTTACTGTATGTCCTGCTTACTGTAAGCATATAAGCATGTATGGCAGAAACTCGTGATGTGCTAACTTTGTTGCAGATAGGTGGTTGCTGAGCTGTTAACCTTATAAATTGTGTCTATATAAGCTTTGTTTGTACTAAAGTGAATGAAACTGTTTGAACCAACAATAGTTTGAACCTAATATTGAACTGAAGACAGTCAGAAGGAGTGCTGTAACGTCACAGTGTTATAAACAGTGATGCCATCGCTGGGTGACATAGAAAAAAGAAATAAACTATATTGTCACTAATTACAAATCTTTGATCTGAACTGAACAACAGAAACAAACAGCTGAAATTAGCAAATGTTCATGGTTTAAAAAGTAATGACGAGTGAGTGATGAGTAAGTATGCACACTTTATTTATACAGCACATTTAAAAACAAATACAAGAGATGGACAGGACAGCTAAAATCATGGACAAACCATAAAATATCAAGTTTTAAGATCACAAAAAGCCCCCAAAAAAGTGAGATGCATTTGAAAAATGTGATTACAAAAGTCATTTGGTTTCTCATAGACTATGCAGGAGGCTGCTCCAGTCAAGAGGCAGTAACAGGAAAGGTTGAGGTTGTAGATAGATGTATAACATGTTCAACTTTGGTGCCAGAGACTAGGGTTCACGTCCCATCTAATACCAACAATTAGTTCTCAACCAAGATAACAATCTTCCTAACCTTATCCTAATTGTAAAACCTTAGTCATAGTTTATTTGCCATAATCACAATATTATTTTTCATAACCTAGACCAAGAAGTTCTTTTTGCCTTAATTTGGACATAGCAATACCTGCACATACAGTGCAACTACCAGAATGTTGTGCCATGTGCAAATATTGTAGGAAAAATGTACTATAAAAATGTTGGCACTGGAAAATAATAATTAAATGTAATCAATGTTTTTCAGAATTGCCTAGTATCCGCATTTAGTTATGTGAGGTGTTATGAAAGTGCATATTCAAATTGATCTAGTACGTCTGCTGGAGTGATGGACTCATTTACTGGCAGAAAAATGATATCTGAGTCTTGAGAGTCATCTGCCAAACAGCAACTTTTTTTCTTGCAAGAAGCGAACAAATTCTCATTATTCCTTTCATAATGCCTTTGTATGCTTATTGTTTGTCTTCTGGGCTTCAGTCTTCCAGCACAACAGTTTGAGAATGCCACTTTGGCATTTCATCAGATGCTATAAAAGATTGTGACAACATACACTGTGTGAATAATCCAGCAGGGTAGACTGAACTGGCCTTGGACAGAGAAAAACTTGAAAAGTTTTGTGTCCTCTCAGTGCCACAGTGAAAAATCACCTTGTGTCCTGAAGTGACAGTGTTTGGTAACACAATGTTTATCAGTGAACCAGACATTTTGGCTTTATTACAAAGTATATATCGTGCAGAGAGGCAGGTCAGAAACTAGGTTGTAAATTCAGCATATCCACCTCAACCCAGTAAGCCCCAAACAACCTGACATCATTGTAATGCTGATGTCCTTGTCATAAACTTTGTTTCACCTGTTAAACCCATGTTCAAGTTTAGCAATATCTGAAAGGTGTTAGTTGCACTTTTGTGAGTGTATATGAGTGTTGACATTTAATGTTGTTCCTCTGCTGTAAAAGCACAGCATGCTCATTGGTACTTTAAGTGTTTTTCATTGTCCCAGAGATAGCAGTGGTGCTGATTAATACAACTGCCAAGAGATCAAGACAAGCATCAATTGTTTTGTGGGGTAGATACGAGCAGATATAACAATGTCCAAGGTCCAATGAATCACAAGGGTATTTATAATAAGGTTCTGCACTTGAATACGACATAATAGTAGTTTTTATCTTTCAAAGCCCCATAAGGAAGCTGTCTCAGTAGTTATGTGGACATGTATACTTACAACCCAGCATGATGAATACAATTTTTCACCATCCCCATTGAAGACCTCTGTGTTGTCAATACAATACTTAGGCCTCTTGTGTGGTTTAAACCCTTTGTATACAAATCCACAGTTTTGCTATTGGCTTTATGTTCAGTGCTGTCAGGGTGAAATCTGATTGGCAATCCCATGCACTTTTGATGTTTTCATCGATTGATAATCACTGTAGTTAAACACTATTAAGCATCTTCTCTTTGTATTCATAGACTATAATTTCATAGCTGTCTTAGAGGAGGACTCTAACCTGGACATGAAATGACTCATCAACATTGTTATTGCAATGAGTCTCGACAAAATACATTTGCAATATAAATGTAATCCGTATGTTTAGTACCACAAAGGGGGGAAAAAAAGAATACAATAACTATTTGCTCTTTTATTTTCATTGAACTGACAAATGGATAATACTGTGAATGAGTATGAGTATGCAATATAAGCCATTCGACTCTGGGGACGGGGGCTGTTTGGTCTGATGGGGGGGGCTTTATGTGCCCAACTCTGCAACAGGATGGCAAGCAAACAATTCATTTTGAGCCTGATATCTTCTAGTCTAGGCTTTACTTGCATAACTGGCTCTATCTAGTTTTTCGTCCTGCTGCTCCTCTTAGAGAAAATGCATGTCTTTATCTCTAGAAGGCAACTTAGAGCGTAGACACCTAGGCTGGGAACTAGACGAATCTGCCGAACTCATGTTTCAATTGCTCTGGCAAATACGTCTGGCCCCTCTCCCATTCAAACAGATTTCCACCTCTCCTGGACTGGCTCGGGCCAGGTTGGTTCAGTCGGTTCAGGTTTGATACGATGACTGACAGAGTAGCGTTACCGGTCCAGATTTGAAGTCACACGTTTTGCTGCTCTGACTGGTTGATACTGCGCAAGGCACCAAGCTCACGAAACTCAAAGCAAATTGTCAAACTAGGCAGTGCTGATCAAATATGAATCAAGATTCTGTTATTGTATTGTCTGTTTCGCGCCTCAAATGTTTTCAGAAAGACATTATAGTGTAATGTTTAGCTGTAATTTGAGAAAGTTTGTGACCAGGCTACCATCTTTTCCTGTTTGAAAACGGACCAAGCACCGCCCCACCTTGGATTTTTTGCTAGCATTATAATTTTAATTAACTTTTGCAGTGCAATGTTTCAATCAGTCAGAGATCATCATCTGGCACAATACAATTCCATTATGTACATTTCAAAAAACAGTGACAATAAGCAACACATGTCCAGTCTTAAAGGCCGTTTGGCTTAAACCCAAAGCAACCATGTATTCGATTTCATAGGACAATGTAGTAATCATCAGCCACAGAGGACAACAATTGGAAAGCAAAATCATATGATAATCAGTCTCAACAGCTGCCCACCTGTCTTTCAAGATCATACTTCCCTCCATGCTGATTACAGAGGACCAGCAGAAATAAAGAGTCATCAACCCCAATGAGCCTGCGGCATCTCACAGAAATGACACCGACACAGCTACTGTTCTCATGGATGAGATCACTCTGTTGTTATGCAGCCTCTGAACAGACCTTTGCTGTGTAAACGTGATTTTTAATGCAAACGCACCTCAGTTCTTCATTAATTCATAATAATGATGTGAAAAGACAGGAGGGTCTGCAGGGTTGATGGCACCATGCTGTCCTCTGTGAGGTACTATGACACCAACATTGCAGAGATTTCACCTTTTCTGATACCTACTCAATCAAAAGGAAACCAAATGTAAAAGTGCAAAAATACAAAGTACCGCATCTCTATCTTCAACAATTCATCATTGATCAAGTCCCAACAATTCCACAGCAGGAGAATCCCCTGGCCCAAACACAGGATCACACAGGATGTGTCTTCCCAAGGACTTGACACACCTGGGAATTTGCTATTTGTTTGGCTGCAGCATACATAATGAAGATATCATTACACTGAGGGAGACAGAGGACCAAGTGGGCTTTTCAAGGTTTCCAATTGGAGCAGCTTGGGCCTGACAGACTACAACATTGTGAAAATGCCACTGAGCTGATCAGGAGGGGGCAACCAAGAGTCACCTGTGCAGTGCACTGTGTGTGTGTGTGTGTGTGTGTGTGTGTGTGTGTGTGTGTGTGTGTGTGTGTGTGTGTGTGTGTGTGTGTGTGTGTGTGTGTGTTAAAGCAAGAAGTGTGACTAATACAGTTGAGGTCGGGATTAACTTTTTCCACCCTGAATATCATTCTCTTTAAACCTCCTGACACAATATGCTCTCTAACACACACACACACACACACACACACACACACACACACACACACACACACACACACACACACATGCATGCACACACAATATGCAAGTAGCTGACTTCTAAAATAGCAAATGTTTACTGAGATGAAAGGTTTGGCTTATTTTCTCCCCTCTAAGAGGATCCAAGCCATGAGTGACTGCCAACAATTTCTGTGTGAGTGTGTGAATATGTGTGTGAATGAAAATCTGGTTTCTTTGTACCTTCTCACTTCCTTGGCATGTCTTCAAACACTAGTGTGTAATCTAGGTCTGTGTCATTGGCATAACAAAGAGAAATGTGCGCTGGCACCATGTATTGTTCTTTAAATCTGCTGCTTTTTTTTCTTGGTAATGAACTGTACAAATATAATCATTTTCACAAATGTTTGCCATCCCTTCCACACCTCTCTCTCTCTTCCTTAGCCTCACCCCAAAGCCCAGTTTCTCTCCTTTCCTTATTTTGAGTTTGAGGAATTAAGGACATCTTTTCTAATGGCTATATTCAGTTTGGAAATATTTTTTTCCTTGAAATTTGTCAGTTTATCCTACTAATTGTTTACTGCAGATATCAAAAAAGTATGCCAAATACCTAGTATAAATACATCAACTCACTTATATCAGATATTTTAAAGCTTGACATATGCTACTCTTTCCTCTCTGTTTCTTCTAAACTAAAGGAAACATATGTGAATTCTTACACTAAGATGTTTTATTCCTTTATTGCTATTCTTCTTCCCTTAACCTCTGTCTCCCACCCTATTACATTCTTCCTTCTTATTGTTTCTTTCATATAGTTTAAAAAAAAAACTGCAGCAGCCCTGCGGCAAAAAGTTGAAACAATGATCAGATGTCATTATACAGATAATGCATCCAAACACAGGTCGCATGTTAATGCCAGGTATAAATGTGGCCTTTGATAAGCATGGGTGTTTAATTTAAGCTAGTGTTTAAACTGCATTACTGTTTTTAGCATGGCTGGAGCCAGTAAAAGAACTGCGCTGCTCACACCCTGTTAGTGTTGGTGCTTTGCTCTACCGGCTGAGATACACCTTTACTGTGCCTTCGCTCTCCTTTTGTCCTAATCCCTCCCCCTTTCACCAGTCCCCTTTACATCTCTTTATTTCACTTCGTCCCCCTCACTCGTTTTTTTCCCTCCCTGACGTCTCCTTCTGTCCTAGCAGGATAAAATTAGTAGGACAGAGGTGAAGAGAGAGAGCAATGGTATAATACAATCAAAGCAGACTCATTACTGAAGGTCTCCTGAAGGGGTGAGATAGGTGTGTTTTCCTCAACAAGCCATCCATTCCACTCTGAGTTGATGTATTGTGCTCAATTAAGACAAACCAGTCATGTTTGCTAATGTCCCACTTTGCCCAGTAGATTAGCCTATTTGTTTTGGTTCATTTTAAAAGACCGTCTTTGCCCTGTCACAGGTAAAAGGGTTTGTCACTAAACACTAATATTCATAACTGTATAAGAGAAAGTTCAACATTTAATTAACTGTTCATTTTATTAAAAATATACAACTGATTCCATTAAGGGTTATATTCCATAATTAATGGATTCCATTTGATCTTCCAGTATAATACACTCTCATACAGCTTGATTGATATTACACAAAACAAATTATGGAACCTTTACCCTCCAGAATAAATGTTGAATAGTTTCCCTGAATTAAATTAAATTATGTTCGTTGTTATGCTCTTTTTAAAAACATTATTCATGAATAGTAAGATTAAAGATCCCTCTGAGCAAAATCCTTACAGCAGCAAAACAGCATGACAAAAACAGCACAGACATGTAAATACAGCCATAGCAAATGTAGGTTGTATTCACCTTATTTTCAGCGAAATTACGGACACAGCCAGTTGACGTTTTTTGTGTGAGACTTCCGGTCAGGCAATTCCGGTCATTGGCTAGCTAACATAACAACTCTCTGGACCACTATGGCTTCGAGGAATACCGGA
Source organism: Siniperca chuatsi (assembly GCF_020085105.1). Classification (NCBI taxonomy): domain Eukaryota; kingdom Metazoa; phylum Chordata; class Actinopteri; order Centrarchiformes; family Sinipercidae; genus Siniperca; species Siniperca chuatsi. Next base: position 4,310,370 of record NC_058043.1, on the reverse strand, counting down.
ATGTTTTGTGCAGTTAAGGGTTGCCATAATAACTGGTACAAACAAAAGGTTTACTTGGAGTAGGAGTGTTTTCAACCACCCGACACCAGAGAAGTGTTGAACAACACTTAAACACAGTCATTTTACTGGTCGTGTGTGGATACACATTTTGTCAAATAACGCAGGTCTCAATTATACACTGGGTCTTAGATCGGTTAGATTCACCACAATTCAATCGTTCAGTTCATTTTACAGAAACCATGACATTTCATTCAGATTTACCGGCATGGTAAACAAGAGAGATGAAAAAAGGTGGTGACTCCCTAACATTACCTTTAAAGCGGTCATAAAGTCTGTGTCCATTCCTCGATTATTTATATTCCTTTAGTCCGTAAGGGTCCACCAATCAAAATAATCATAACATTGTTTTTTTTTCATAAAAAATAATCCAAGTTGTGGATGTTGTCATGTGAAGTCCATTGCTTACTTGCCTGCTAACTTTGTTTGTCAAAATAAAAGTGTCCGCACCTTTCTCTAATTGCAAAAAAAAAGGTTGAAATAACTACAGTAACCTTAGGCTTTCATCCTTTCTAATGTAGGCTACCAGTATTTTGATACGGGGCGCTCTCTCTCTCATATGTTATATAAGGCCATTTCTTCATGTCATCCTCCCACTTGTTAATAGTTTGAGGGTGTGGCACCAACCTGCCATTTCAATTTTTTATTGATTTTTAGAAGTGCTCCCATGACATTGTTAAATAAGCTAGTTAAGCCAATGTTAGTTAGCTCAGGGAAACAATCAAACAGAAGTGCAGCACGGAAACCAGAAGTTCGACCAACTGTTAAGAACACAAAGACAGTGTCAGTGTTTAAGGAACATAACCAGGAAATGTATGAATGAAAAACATGACAAGTAGTATTGTGAACAGTAAATGCAATATCACAAACTCAGACTCACAAATATATTAAACAGAAAAATGATTTCTAAACAGAAAAACAAGTCTTCAACGATCTTCACTAACTTTTTGTCTCCTTTGTTGGTCACACTGTCAATATGTGTAAAGAACCCTTTCATCTCCAGCGATCGTATAATGGTAGAGTCAATGATATCGTAAACAGAGTTTACATTTGAATGAAAACTGTGAACTCACATACATGGTCCACAATTTTGTATTGTATGTGGACTTGAGGTGTCAGTGTGCTTCAACCAAAATGCTTGTCAGATTGTCGAACGGCATCACATCATTTTATGTGAGTAGCACACAGCAGACAGAAGAAGTAGCCACAGCATGGTAGCCAGGATGTGCCAATTTTGTGAGTAAATGTGATAAATTTGCAGATTTTCTGGAATGTTGTTCTGGAAAGAAAGTATCAATGCTGGGAAATAGGGTTAGTGTTAGGGGGACCCAACCAGTGACCCGAGCCGGAGCAGGTCCAAATTATACTCCGTCTAATCAAATCAGGAAGGGAATCATTTTACTGCAACAGGTCTCGCGTTTAGGGTCTAGCTCTTGTTCCTATAATTAAATGCACTTTTTGTAAGTCTCTTTGGACAAAAACATCTGCCAAATGAATGTAATGTGTTGTAAATATGTGTTTCTCTGTTTTCTATTAGCTTAAAGTCTATTTTACCAGTCCACTAAACTAGTCTGGTTGACATGTGTAGCATTTAGCAGCCAAAGAGCCAGATATTTCCCTCAGGAGTTTGTACAGACCAAACAGAGCTAAAAGAGCGTGAATATTGGACTTAACATTCATCGGGTGGCCAGAAACACCACTCCAAATGAATGATAATCTTGCTTCATAACTGCTGGATGTAAAAAAGCAACTTTTTACTAACAAGTTCACCACACCAACTTAAAAGGTGATGATATGTCACACAACTTGCGAAATAATTATTTATTATGTTATTAGTTTTTGCAGGTTTAAAGCTGCTTCTCCTTTTGTCACAGCACATTATGATAGTGCTAGTTATCTAAGACGCAGCCTGCTAAAGCAACAGCAGTGCCCCAGACAGAGCTATCTGCCAGACATAGAGGTGATTTCAGTGCCAATCTGCTCCTCACATACTGGGCGAGGTGACAAATGGGCCAACTCGCAACAAAGAAGCAGTATTACAGTGAGGGAAAAGGCTTAGAGGCATACACATAAACACAATCACAGCCATAACAAGGCTGAGGCAGGGAATAAATACTGTAAGCACACAAATACTTGAAATAGACTCCAGCATGTAGATGTACAGACATGCATGCATGGAAACTAATGTGCAAGCTGATATGCACTGTAGCATGTACACTCACACTGACATGTAAAGCCCCCCCACACAAAACAAAAGTTGAAGCCAAAGGAGTTTTATGGACTTGAATGTACACACACAAACTGAGCCCTTAAGCTTAAAGACAACATCAGACTCCTACACACACATACACACAAAAAAACCCAAAAAACTTTAGTGTGTACACACGCATCCACTCCGGCCCCAGTGGATGAGGTTAAATACAGCTTAACACAATAGGAGTGTTTTTGGGTCAGCTGTCCCTTAGCGTGGCAGACAGACGCTTCACTGACACAATATCCCTTTAACGACATCATATAATGGATGCTGCAGGCACACTTTACGGCTTAGAGCGGCTTTTTTAACTGCTTAGACTAAGCTCCTTTGTGGCAATGAAAAAGAGCAGTATAGGGTAAAAAGGGGGGGAAAATTACACCATCCTCTTTAGATGATAGCCAGACAATACCCATGCGCTTAACAGATTAAACGGTCATAAGGTTTTTGATGCACTGTAAACAAAGTTAAGTGGAGGATTTGAACTTTCTCTCTCTCTGTATCCTTTTCCACCCCCTTTCCTTTCCGCCGTTCACTCTCTCTTTATTTGTACAATTATCCACTTTGCGCTACTTTGTCTTTCTCTAAATGCTCAGATCTGTTTTAAGGGATGAGCCTGTGCTTGGGTTTTAAAGTGAGATTCGGAGCAACTAGCCAAGCTAAAATCATTGAGGGGATTGTGGTTGTAAATGTCATTGCGTCCCCTTAAGGGGATTCTGCCCTTTTTTTTATGACACACAACAGACAACTGCCGCTATTGTTTTACCCCCCAGTGTGCTGACAAGGCTTGAATACAAACTGTGGATGAGGAGGATTAAAGTCAAGACAGAAGTGATGAGTCATCACGTTTTTAAGACGCTTATCGTTTGTTGAAAGAGACAATGACTTCTTTTTTTTCTTCTGCACTTCTTGTTAGAGCGCAGATTAATTGAAGACCACTACAGTGAATGAATGCAATCCAACCTTCTTCTCTCTCTTGTGTCTCCCCTCCTTTGTATCTGCCCTGCTGGCTTGGCTTAACGAAAAAAAAAACTTTTTTTTTCACAGTATTTATACCGCAGGCTATGTGTCCTGTGGAATTCTGTAATCCCAAGAAACTGGTCTTATACTGCAGTCTTGGGCATAATGACATATCTGTATTGCTGCAGTTTTAAACACAGTTATAGCAGTGTTAGTTTTTAGACCAAAAGATAATAAGGAGAATGAGTGAAATTGATGGCAGTTGTCTGTGTAAATGCATTCATCCAGGCAGCGCAACATCAAGACAAAATGAATTATCAACAGAGCGTATCAACTTGACTGTTAACATATTTGAAAGTGCAATCTAGCAGCCGCCATGAGCACACTGAATGGAATATATGTGAAAATACCTTAATGAAAGTAAACTGTACTAAAGTTGTGGCCTTCTAGTTTCAAGTAGTCTAATGTCTCTCTCTCTGTAACTTTCTCTGTGACTTTCTCCATATTCTTTCAGGCAGTAGGCAATGTGTTCGTTTTTAACAGTGGGAATGGCCCAATTGAGCAAACCCCCAGAGAAGGTAGCCTATTTTTTGCCCCTTGAACTGATTTTTAAGGGCATTTACTAAACTCTGAAATAATGTATAGTTATTACATATTGTCAAAACAAACACTCAATTTGCTGCTAAAAGATTTGTTTTATTTGAAAAAAATAACAAGTTAGAACAGCAAAAAAAAAAAGTTTATGAGCATTCAAGGGCACTTTTGGTCCAAGCTCTGTTCATTTCTGACCCGCCCTCTGTCATGCTGCTGCTGCACTTCTCTTTCCCCTCATCTGCTGTAGAGAATATAGATAAATTGTTGAGAATTATTAAATTTTGACAGAGCGTTTCTGTTTTAACCAGCCCATCCTCATCAGAAACGTTACATAGTTGACTTATGTCACGTGGCTTACATAACTTACGTAACTTATTTTAACCCAAACCAGAATCTTTTTCTAAACCTAACCAAGTAGTTTTGTTTCCTAAACCTAACCAAACTGCGACTTTGGTCATTTTGCTAACAAGGGGGTTGGCATTCCCCCCCATCCCCCCTAAAATCGCCTACTGTTTTTAAATAAGTAATTAAATAATTAACTTGCTGGTTAATGATTGGACGCACCTAAAGGACCGTATCTATTTCTCTTACTTATCTTACTTATTGTAATGAAGATTCAATAGCAGAAACAAATGGTCATTTGATATGAGACGGTTTAGAAGTAAATGCAATTGGTCACCATCTCACTGTATTGGAGTGCACATTGTTGCTCGTGTATTAGTTAGACAGTCGATCAATATGTGCTTCACACGGCCAAACAAATATATTCTTGAGTCTTTTATGTGAAATTTGCAGTGTATGTAAAAAAAAAAAAAAAAAAAGTACTTGTTTGGACACACCATTGAACACAATTGTCTCTGCAGAAGTGATTTGCACAGAGGTGAGGTGAGATGGGAGAGGGGCAGTGTGAACCCCTGCATAAGTTTAGCACTCATATTTGAAGTTGTCAGATGAAAATAACAGGGTATATACTGGCACTATTTCAGTTACTATATTGCAATGTGCATTAGCACCTGCTTCACACTGAAATATAGTGAAATATTGAAATGCTGTTGAAACAATGGTTATATCTAAACTAGATGTCTAAAAGACTAAAAGAGAAGTTTTAACCTAGATGACTAGATGACTTTTGACCTGCAAACCAACAAGTTACCTGGTAGAACTCATACCATTAAGGCTGAGACCTCACCACCCCCTCTTTCTCTCCCGCCTTTCCTGTCTATCTATGAGCTGTCACTATCAAATGAAGGCAGAAATGCCCCCCCAAAAAAACAAGTCAGTGCCTATTGGTAAGCTGCGGGTGCTGTTCTGTATCAGCGGAGATATGTGACTGTCTACATGCTCCACATGCCAACAGTGGGATTTAGAAGTGACAAGAACGACACAGTGTGCACTACATGTTCCAAAATGGGAGACAAAAGGAAATTTTGAAAAATACATAAGAACAAAAGAAAAAAAAATTGACTTGCTGCAGGTCTACACACCAGACACACATCTTTGTGCCATTCTGTAGGCGTAAACACTTAGTCCCTCTAAATAGCTAGATACACCCCTGAAATGAACATTGCTCAATTATGGTTGGTAAGCTATGTCCACTGTGCATCTCTTTTTGATACAATGACTGTGATTGATCCAAAAAATAACACAATTTCACACTCAATTTTTGCTTGTTATTTCACTGACTCCAGCTGTGTAGGCTGCTTTGCGTTTGTGACTCTGGACTTTGTGTGTCCCTGTTTGGCTTGTAGTGCTAAACCGTGCTCTTTTGGGAAATGCTGATCGTTGGTGTTATTGTTACTGACTGAGTGCCGCGCTGCACTGTAAGTACTGTAAAAGTGGACATATTTTCACTTAAACTTTGCTAGGCTGTTGAGAAAGCACAACAGAATATGCATTTCACTGAAAGAAATTGAGGCCAGCACTGTGAAGAAGGGCTCCCAGTGAACCTGTACCTGTAAACATCACACTTAGGATCACTGCCATGTTTAATTATCGTCTAAGAGAAGAAAGCAGAGCTTTGTCTCAGTTGTCTTTATTTCTGTATAGTACTATAAAACATGCACAGCTAGGGCAAAAATGCAGAGCAAAGTATGCTCTCTGTGCATTAGAAATGAAGGAAAGGTGATGTAGCTTTCTGTTGCAGGCACCACATATAAAAGGCTGTAAATGCTTAAAATTCCACAGAAAACTTGACATATTTTTACCATCCAGAGATAAATATTACATTGTGTCTTTATTGAGTCGTGGTGGCCATGAGTTCTCCTTACCTTGATAAGAACATCGCATATTTTCAGCTGACATGAAATTGAACATCACAATCACAAAAGTTTATCATCATTGCATCCAAAATTGGTTCTAAGAGTATTTTACATGAAATCAGTTATACAATGGCACAGATGCTTTAAAACAACTGTCATTGGGGATTAAAGACACATGCACAGCATCAGGACAGGAGCTTATATAAACTCATTTAAACACAGGAAGGAATTATTGTATTAAAGAGAGAAAGGAATTATGCCATTAGTGGCCTGACCTTCCCAAGGCTTTAATGTAAGATAGTGGCATGATTCTGGAGGTCCATAAAGGGTGCCCGCTTACTGCTTGCTTATAAAACCATTTATATAAGTGACACCTGATGTGTCAACCTCTGTGTGTCACTAGCAGTCTACGAGAGAGCTGTGTCCTGCTTGGACAATTAGAGTGAAGATTTTAATGAAATTGGGTATATGCTGTGTTTGAATTACGGGGAGGTTGGGGGTGGGGGGCATCCAAACCCCATAATTAAGACTTGGACCCCCCGAAAACAACAGGGGGGTCAAAACATTTATATATCGTTCTTACCTGTAATCGTTAATGTTACAATATATTTCCCATATTTATGCCTGGAAGAATCTTGTAATACGATTTCAGACACCCCTGAAGTGGACTATACCATTTCTAAACCTTGACGTTGAACATCTAGTCTGCCTGCCTCAATCCCGTCATTGCAGTGGCTCGCATCCTCATTCAAATCTATGCTTGTGTGCACCACGCAAGCCAATGCAGACGCTGTAGGTTAATGTAAGTAGCTAGCTATCGAGCTAGTTTAATACACTTTACTTTCTTACCTTCAGAGTTTCTGAATTAGATTGTGTCTATGTGACTTGTTGGCACTTTTGCTCTAGAATACTTTGCTGGTGAACCCTGACTACAAAAGCTGGGGTGGGTGTCCCATGAGCTGGTGTAATGAATTTGATTTATCATCATCTACAGACTTTATGTTAAACAAGCAAGATACTGTAAGGATTGTAATACTTCAGTTCACTGAAGCACGGACCTCCATGTATAGAGACACAAGTCATGTTTAAAATAATATTGGTTATCTGTGGCTTATCGTTCAGATTTGCTGTCATGTTGATTTTATCTGATCAAGTTCAATCAGTTATTTAAATGAATAGTCTTGACATTCTTATTGACGGGTAACAAATTGATTTTTTTTTTTTTTTAGTGTGGTGAAACATATAGTAACAAATGCAGATGTTTCCAAACAGGTCACAAGGTGACGGTCACTGAATGGCCTGATGGGTATGAAAATTATGTAAATCATATGGTATGGCCTTCACAGTCACCAGAATGCAACCCATTTGAGCACCTAGTGACATGTTAGACAACGCTGTCCACCACCATCATCAAAACACCAAATGGGATATGACATGGAAGATATGGAATATCTTTTGGAAGAATTGTGTTCAGAGTTTCAGAGACTTGTGTAGAATCTATGCCAAAAAGCACTGAAGTTATTCTGGCAGCTCATGGTGGCCCAACACCTTACATAGATGCTGTTGGTCTGTTTGTCGGTCCGACGGTCCACCACTTTGGTTCTGACTGAAATATACTAGTGGATGGATTGCCATGAAATTTTGTACAGCCATTCATGGTGCCCAGAAGATGAATTATACTGACTTTGGTGATCCCCGACTTTTCCTCTAGCATGAGGCTGACATTTATAGTTCAGAGTGAAATATCTTGCCAGCTAATAGATGTATTGCCATGGAATTTTCTACAAATATTCAAGGTCCCTAGAGGATAAAATATGACTTTGGTGATAATTGAATTTACCTAGCACCGCCAGCAGGTCAAAGTTTTCACTTATTCACTGAAATATCTCACCATCTACAAGATGGATTGGTACACACAGACATTCATGGTTCCCAGACAATGTATTCTACAGGTGATCCCCTGACTTTTTTCTCTAGTGCCACCATAAGGTTGAAACTTTTTTCTGTCTTGACAACTATTGGATAGATAGCTGAGGAATGTGGTACATCCATTCACGTTCCCCAGAGAATGAACTGTAATCACTTTGATCCCCTTACCTTTCATCTAGTGCCATTTTTCCTATGCTTTTGTTTATGACCAAACACTTATTCTCCTATTGGCCTCATCTGTACTTTGAATTTAGTCCTAATTGGTAATTGCTATGCTAGCATGCTAAACTAAGATGGTGAACATGGTACCAACATTATACCTGCTAAACATCAGACTGTGTAGCATTGTCATTGTGAGCGTGTTAGCATGCTGATGTGACCCTTTAGCACCACTAAGTACAGCCTAACAGAGCAGCTAGCCTGGCTGAAGACTCTTAGTCCACCTACAGATAGATAGATAGATAGATAGATAGATAGATAGATAGATAGATAGATAGATAGATAGATAGATAGATAGATAGATAGATAGCAATAATAAAAAAGTACATGACAGATTGCATTCATCCAGTCCATTAAAGCTGTTAAGGATAAAAACACAATAAAAGCTTATTTCCATTGTGTTCCACACTTGGATTTATGATTCCTTTTTCTCGACAGGACATATCTTGATGCAAGACCAGCTAAATAATGCTGACATTAAATAATTAAATCAATATAATTTATGCAACTCTTAACCTTAAGGCAGAAGGTTTCTTGTTAGTCCTGTCGTCCTCTGCAGGAGTTGGCCAAGCTCCTGCACCATCACTCATATTGATGAATGTCTGGCTTTAAACAAATGTTCACCATGTTTGTGATTAAGTCCACCTGCTACATGTTCAGCTTTCCAGTGTTTTAGTGACTTTTCTACTTTTCCCCCAATATTGACTTTGATATGACCTCCCTGCTGTCACTAATTATAATCCATCTTAATGCTAAGCACCACACCATAAGATTTAAAAGTGTAGTGGGGAGGGTAAAGTGGAAATGGTTGTAGAAAGAGACAAAGATGAAGAATGTGAGAGAGAGCATGGGTCAGGGAGAGGAAACACAAAAATAAGACAAGGTGATTAGAATAAAGATGAAGACAGAGAATAGAAAAGGTTGAAAGAGAAGTAAATGTAGCAAAAGATGAAGATGAGACAGGAGGAAATCAAAACTAAGTCTGATGATTTACACAGCAAAATTAATATAACACTTAACATTCACCTACTCCAGAAAATCAAGCACAGAGCTTGAGACAAACTTTCAATTAAATGTAATGATGGAAATTGTGTTAAGGGCTGATATAATTGTTAATTCCCAATCTGGTTCACCACATACACAGGTACGTGTCCAGAATAAACAGGACGAGAGGCCGATGGCTCAAAAGATAGACAGTGCATTCAAAACCTAACACTACACAGTATCAGTTTTACGAGTGTGCAATAAGCTAGAAACTGACACAGTCACTTGATATAAATAGCTAAGATGCACAGGAAGAAATTAAAGGCTACTGATATATTTTAGGATCCAACACACGTGGTGGAAGATCCCAAAGGGCAAAATACCGCTACGCACAAGAATCACAAATCGTATACACTGGCACTCAGGGAATAATAGGTGGATTGACATCAAAACCACATCAATTATTTGGCTGTGCCTTTTTCTAAACCAACTGGAGGCGATTCAATTTGAAAAATGAAATTCACTTAGCAGACTCTTAACGTTATTTGACTTGTGTAATCCATCAGATTAAGTGTAGTTTGATTTGAAAAGTCTGCACTGCACATAACCACTGCACAACAATGATGTAACACTGACATAATGCAGACTTGATGTGTCCCTGTGATGGATTACACAGTTCAAGCTAGTTTCAAGAGTCTGCTAATTGACTTTCAAACTATTTAGAATTAAATGGAAACCAATGGATGCCAGGAATGGCTTGAAAAATGCATCCAAATATCTACCCCTGCATGACCTTCACTTTAAATTAGCAAAAAAGGTACAGTTTATAGGATTTGAAGTTAAGGAGTTAAAACTCGCAAACTACTGGTATGGTGTCCTTAAAGTATATTTTGTTTATAAAAGTGAGTAACATTCACAAACTGTTCACTGCCAAATAGTTTTAATTTTTTATTCCTGTATTATTCATGTGTGTTCAATCAAGCCCTAGATCATTGACTAAGTGCACCGGTAGAGTGACCCATATATAGGGTAACTCAATATACATGCTTCATTTTGCACTGAGTAAAGTCCAACATGGACCGAAACATTTGCACTTTTGCACATTTTTTCCCTTTCTGTACAGCCCTGTAAAGTATTGAATAAGAAATATTTATATTCAAGACTCCAATATAAATCTCCTTTTGTTCTATGTGCGAGCCCTTCCTTGCTGCACTGTATTAAGGAACAACCATGAAAAATACTAATTTCTGATTGGCTGTCTGAAAAAAAAAAAAAAACATGAATGACATTTTGAACACAGCCTCTCATTTTGGGTGTGGTAAGTGGCCATGGTATACAAGGAGCAGTATGTCAATGCATTTCTATATCCACTGTGTCTGTTATTTTCAGATTTCAGGACACCGTGTTGTGTATTATTTCTTACATATTCACATGTGCCAAGTGCAGCATGATGATGACTACTGTACCCGAGTGATCGAAAAATTACTTCCACATTGTTTATGCTCCTCAGTAAAGCTAAACAGAAAAAAACTGATAAACTTTAAACCTTGGTGCAGCAGTGAGCAGTGGCGTTTTGAAGCATAAACCTTACTGTTCTTTATTGCTCTATTCTCTCAGCTGTGCCTCACACCTGTTGTGTATCACAGTTATTCTGACTGATTTACTTCAAATGTTTAAAAATGCTACATGACTCTTGTGAGACTTTGTGTACATATGAACCTTTACCTGTGTATATTTTGAGCTAATTTTATGCCATTTCTTTTATATGGTTCTGAGTGACAGGAGGAAGGATATGTTGATGAAGACTTTTTATGCTGTTATTTAAGGAGTTAAAGCGTGTAGAAGGTGTTTACCTCAGCCCTGTGAACCTGCGGGATGCCAAGCATTTAGTGTGCACTGCCACTGTGCCGTTAGTTCTTTCATAGCAGCGATGATTGGTTTTTGATAACAGATACATATGCATAACAAGCTACCTCCCTTGTTTACCTGCTCAGCGTGACATTAGCCTCACACACACAGAAAGAATATAGTGAGTGGAGGGAGGTAGGGCAATGGTGGAAGGAAGGAAGGACAGATTTGAAAGAAGATTAAAATGTATGTGTAAAGAGAGAAAAGTAAAATAGAAGGTCAGAAAAGTTGAAGATAGACAGTCGTGGAAAGGGATGTTGGAACAGGTTAAAATGCCCTCCAAGTATAATCACTGGGTTTTTAAGAAATTGCTTTACATTTATTTAGCTGACGCTTTTATCCAAAGCAACTTACAATAAGTGCATTCAACCATGTGGACAATCCAAAAATTGCAAGAATCATGCAAGTACATCAACCTCATCAAATATGCTAAACTGTTTCAAGTGCTACATTTAGAAACAATAAGAGACAGAGAAAGTGATTTTTTTATAGGCCAAGGTGCAGTCTGAACAGATGAGTTTTCAGTCTGCAATGTCCTGATGTTGATGGGGAGCTCTTTCCATCACTGTGGAACCAGGACAGCAAACAGTCCTGATTTTGTTGAGTAGCTGGGCCCCCGTCGTAAGCCACCGTGGAGTAGCAGAGCCTAGTGGATGGGCTGGGGTGTATGGTTTGACCATGTCCTGGATGTAGGATGGGCCTGAGCCATTCGCAGCGCGGCAGGCAAGTACCAGTGTCTTGAATCGGATTCGAGCAGCCACCGGTAGTTATAGAGTTGTGTTTTTGTACAGTAATCAGTAAGGCCCCGTCCCAAGAAACACTCTGCTCTGGCAGCGTCTATTGTTTTTCCAACCTAATACTTTTGTGGTCATTTGTGGTCTTATAAGCAGTAAATCCATCAAATTGAGTTCCCCATATCGCTATTTTCCAAGCTAATGTAGCTGTCAGGGGTGGGTGCCGGTCATTTGTTAATGTTAGCGGACCCCATTTCTAAGCTAACATCAGCTCTTGTTGCATACTGTTGCCGCTGTAGGGGACGTCACGTCCTTTGGATTTTCGCAGAATAACCGTCCCGAGTCCTTTATATAGAAATCAGTCCACAGGCTGTTATAGGCAACCAAGAAAGTCGGGGGAAGGTCTCATTTTTTTAAGTTACTTTACAATCCGTTCACACATTGGCAATAAAAAGCTATTAATACATGTACAAAACTCCACACAGTACCTTTAAGGGCATGGTCCTGTGCTAGAAAGACACCTAACTGGCAGGATTTAACCCTGAACATAGCTGTGGTTAAGATTAATTACGCATTCAATCTAGTTTAAATAACAAATAGCTTCAAAAAGTCAAACAGTTAGTGTTAACATAGCACACATTATTTTATGTTGGGGGTTTTTGCACGCAGTATAAAGCATCTGTCTCTGGATTATACAGTCTCACTATGCATAGGAGTTTCAAACTGTGTATTCACATAGTATGCAGAGACACATTAGACCTAAGAGAATCTCAACACATGCAGAGTCAAGTCATTGGCAACTTTCAGTCACCGAGTTCACCAAGCTCACCAAGGGAGCGCACTGGGCACCAAGAAGGCCTGGTATGAAATAAAATCCACCCACTGTGTCTTGTCTCAGTTCTTTTTCTCTCTTTCTCTACATTCTTTCCTCTTAATTTGCTTATTGTCTGTTGCCTTCCTTTCTGTTTCTCCACTTTCTCTTGTTTCTCTTTAACATTTCCCTTGTCCCCATTTTTTCACCTTAGTTTTTCTTCCTTCTACCTGTTTTCTCTCTCTCTCTCTCTCTCTCTCTCCATCTTCTTTCCTTCGCCATGTGTCGGTGAGCAGACGGTGACTCTAAAAAGGAGACAGCCAGACAATTACCTTTTTCCACTAGAGTACATTTGATTATCCTGCAGACTTGGAGTGTACAGCAGGTGAGCTTTGTTTCGTCTTACAAATCCAACTGACGTAGCTCACACACTGGGACACACTCACACAAACAGCAAACTTCATTCCATCTGAGTTAATTTGAAATATATTTCTCACAACCCTGTTAAGATGAACACAGCAGGTCTGCCTCTGATTGTCTCCAGTTCCGATCAATGTCATTCATGCAGACACACAGAGACAAAGTGATAGCAAGTTGGGATTTGATCATTTATGCAAAATGGCTCCACAGAAGAAATGCGTTTTGGTAGGTTATGAGGCAGGTGGGGATGAAAGGGGAGGGGAAAAAATGAGAACGAAAAATGTAAGAAGAAAAGGAAAAACAATTCAGTGATCTCAAACAGCTGCTGGATGCTCTGTTTTAAACAGCAGGAACATACACACACTGGGTGCACTGAGCGCACACACACACACACACACACACACACACACACACAGTAATTGTGTAATTGTAAAAGTGCACATATACAGAAAAACACCCACACAAAACATGCTATATGCATCATAAACACATTCCCGCACAAACAAACATGCACACACACATGCGGACACACACACACACACACACACACACACACATGCTTGTGCATCCCTGCAGACTTCCTCTCCTCTTCAGTCGGGTTGACAGCCTTTAGATAAATCACTCGTCAGAGCAGCGAGCGAGCGAGTTGGCTGTTCTACCAATTATTTTAATGAGAACATAAGCTCATCCAATTCATCTGAGCTCCGTTCAAAGTGCCCCCCCTCAGGGAAGACAAAATCCTGCTGCTGAAAGAGTTTTGTTGGCTCTTTTGTTTTGCCTCAGAAAATTGGTTATGAAACAAAAACTGTTTTGTGTACATGTCAGATTTACTGGGATGAGAATCTCTGGTGTTTCTGTATAAAAAACATCATGATGCATATTGAGTCTGGAACTGCTGCCAAGGAGCTTGCCTGGTACATTGAGGAAATAAAGTGAGACGGTTAGAGGTTCAATTCCTTGTAAAGTTTGATGAAGCTTAAGAAGAGCAAGGCACTAACACAGTTGTGTTCACTTATCCTGTACAATGTGTATGTACTCATCTATAAATGTAAGAATGGAAGCGAATGAAGGACTTGATGTGAAGTGGGAGGCAGGTTTGCCCACGCAGGGGTTACAGAGATTGTCACTAACTAAATGCTGCAGGTTCAGTCTCTGGCACTGATCTGTTCCCTTTTTGTAAGTTGCTCTTCATACCTAAACAATACCACAGGTGATTTCCAAAACAATCCATGAAAGTTAAAAGGTTAAGGTCTACGGTTAATGTTTGGCTTAGTTTAGGTAACAATAACTACTTGGTTAAAGTTAGGGAAAGATCATAAAGACCATGCAATGAGTTCATTTATTTAGCTAATTAATTAGTCTGGCTCTGTCACCCCAATGAAGAGAGAGTGTGGATATTCATTGATCATATTTGATTTGCTCTTGCCCATATAGTAAAGGCTCTTACAGTATTATGATTGTTTTTTGTTCTGGATGAGGGGCAGCAAATGGATGAACGTTTGAGTAATTGTCTCCAATTTTGTGCAGTAAAACAATTCAGCATGTTTTCCTCTGAATGCCAACTGTATCAGTGATGATCTTTGCTAAAAGTAATTGTCCCAAAATGTCAAACCTAACATGGAAATGATTTATTAATTTCAGAATTTTACACTTTATAAATCAACTTGCCCCAATCTTTCACATTGATGTTTTAGTCCAAAATAATATCCACAATTTAGGTTTTTTTTGTTATTTCAGAGTTTTATATTTTTTTCATGTTTTTAAATGTGTATGTAGTATGACTTTAAGGTCGGAGGCTGTGTGGTGTTATGCTTCAGTTATTTCAAAGGTCTTACTGCTTCTGGATGAGGGGTCTTTGACTATGATGTCTTCATCATACTATATTAGAAATTCCTCTTTTTCAGCTCACTAATGCTTTTAGGTTGGTGCTTACAAACGTGCAGAAACCCAAAAAATCAGCACGGTCCGGAGGTGTGCATTCACACATCGCCCTAAAAATAGGCATACACACACACATCTACACACACTCACACCAGCCCTTCTCTGAGTCTCTTTGAGAGAAACAAGATCAAACCTGAGCAGAAGCAGGAGGGAAAAAAGCTGACTGAGAAGCTGACTGTAAATCGGAGAAATAAAAGAATCCTTGAATACCACCTGCTTTCTGTCTCTCCCAGAAAATAAATGACTTGATATGAAAAGAGAGAGAGGAACAGAGAAAGCATGGCTGCAATGACAGTGAAACATTCAGAAAAAAATGACAAAAGAGCTCATGCAAGAAGGAAGAGATATGAAAGAAAGACAGAAATGAGATGCCAAGCAAACAACGGGAGAAAATTGAGAATATTAAGAGAGAAAAAGAACCCAGCTGAGAGATAGACACACACACAGAGAGTGAAGTTTTAAAAAATGAGTTTTCTGTCCTGCTGCTCATGGCGAGAGACAGCGAGATAATTAAGAACAGGGGATCTACAAGGTTCATCATTAAATTCAAGATTTTTTAAGAAGTACTAAGTAATCTCTGACCTTTACAGGAGCATGAACAAAGACAGGAGAGAAAGGAGTGGGAGAGCAAATCTCCTCATCACTCCTCTCATTCTCATATTTTCTCCCTCCATCCCCTACGGTCTCTTCTTTTCTCTGTTTTCTTTTAACCTCCCCCTTCCTCTATCCATGCTCCTCATCTCGTTCCCTCTCACCTAGTCGCTTACTCCAGCTCTTTCTTTCTCCCTCCCTTTCTCTCTTTCTCCACCTGCATCTTTCTCCCTTCTCCATTCTCACCCTTTACTTCCCTTTGTTATCCCTCTTTACCTTCATCCCCTTTCTCTCTTCCGCTTACCCCTCCGTCCTCTTTTCCTCTTCACTCTCTTACTATGTCATTAACCTTCTTTATCCCCTTCCTCTTTCTCCTGCCCTTTCCTCCCACAGTCCCGCCCCCCCGCCCCATCCCACCCCCCACCCTCCCCATTTAGTATTTCTTGTAATGACAGTGTGCAGACTCCAAAGGCCTTGCAGGCTTCACGTTGAATTACCCAGTTAACCACACACGTATGAATTAACGAACACACACACATGCTGATGTGATGCCATCTAACGAGGGAAATGCATCAGCCGCTAACAAGGAGCAAAGCTCTAACAACACCTTGCAGTTTAATGACTTCTGCTAATCAGGAATGAAGGCTGCAGACACACATACACACACACACACACACACGCACATTGTTTTAGGTTTAGGTTCTTTTGATTTGTGATCGTCATTTAAAGATTTGCAAGATTGGGAGTGATGGAGCTGGGAGAGAAAGAAGAGAGGGAGAAGAAAAGAAGATGATGGGCACAGATGGAGCTCTGCGAGTGAGAGCTTTAAATAGAGTTACAATGTGTGGAGGGAATTTCCAAAATTATTTTCCTAAAGAACAAAGGAAACAATATAAGACTAAGTCTCCACAATGCACTCCCACCAACCTTTAGACTTTTTTGACCAGACACCTAAATAATTTTAAGTATTTGGATTTTTTGTTGCTGTCCTATGAAAACCTTATATCTCTACCGTATGTCAACTTTTCATGAAATTAGAATTAAGCTTCACGACAATATATCTTTCAGAATTTGTTTTTTGTTTTTTTTATCATTAAATGGCATTTAATCCTGCAGCGCATTGGTAGCTGAGGGGTTACAGTGCATGGCACATATATGTCGCTGGTTTGATTCCTTTGTTGCATATCATACCCCCTTCTCTCTCCACCCATTTCCTGTCTGCCTCTTCACTATCAAACTGTCCAATAAAGGTAAAAATGCCAACAACAAAAAAATGAAAACCTAAAAATCATGAATTATGGAAATACATGGAAATACAACTATGATACTTTGCTAGCCTAAAAGTAGTCAAATGTCAACATATTAAGCCTACTGAATACTGAAATCAGCTTTTAAAATGCTCACAGTGTCCAATAATTTAAACTTCTGAGGTTGCTAAAACCCCAAACTTCCCAGGAAAAATCCAGAGGACATTACTCAGTGTGCTCAATTGCTGGTTCCAGCCTGGCTTAGGGCACAGTGATAGAACTAGAATGGAGTCCGGCAGGAACACAGGATGTATTCAAAACCCCGTTACCACACTTATTTGACGTTGTTGTAGCGCAATGTTCCCTCTTTCCCAGACCTCTCTTAAATTGGTGAGTCAAATGTTACCATAAACTAAATGACTAAAATATGAAAATGTTTACAAACTGAGAGATTAAGTGATTAAAAGATTTTAAATAAAACAAAATTCAATTTGAGGTTCTATTGGTGCCGTTGAGTTGGATTGCATTATATTGTAATATAATGGATAACCATCATAAAAATTATTATGTTTGTCTACAATCTCAACAAAAATTTTAATCTTCATTCAAGTATTTAGTCAAGGGCTAATGCCCTAAATTGCATTTTACTTTACAGGAATCATACTGTGAGACAGTCACATATGATGTATGTTTTTGTTTATGATTTTGTGAGCGGTTGTAAAATATATTGGTATAGGCGCTCTGTGTTGTGTTTGAAACCACTATCTCCCCACTGCAGCTGGATAGAACACAGATTGGACCAGAGCTATAAATACTCTCTCTGAGACACACACCATAAATACACCTTCTCAGTCCGCTCTGCCAAACCCAATTAAACAGGAAATAAATCACTATAACACACACACATTTTAGCACACACACATACACAGATTCATGTACCTGAACACATACACACAGGTGTTTGCTGTGGCTTTTGGATATTTAGTGGTGGAAACAATTTGAACACAGGCAGTTGAACTTGACACTTAAAGGGATAAATCTTAAAGTTAAGTAAATCAGTGCTGCTGAAGCAGCAAGTCCTTTAGGAAACCTGTAACTCTGATATAAACTTCACTGTACCCACTTTAGCACATATATACCATATATGCACATTAATGACAGCAATGTACAATGAGAATGTAAGTGAAGTGAGTCTAAATGAATTTGTACCAGAATTACAGTAAGAGTATAAAACCAACAGTTACTGTAAATCCACATTAAGAATAACTTAACATGAAGCTGTGAATATTGTTTCCTTGACCTCTTCTGTTTGAAAGATTGAAGTCTATATCACCAAACCACACCAAACAATGAGAGTGACCTGACCACACCCTCGGTACACTTCAACATCACTACAGCAAGGCAAGAACTTTAAGCACTGGATGTCATCAAAAACAACATGTTGAGTTACTCTTATAACACCTTTCTCTAGATCTAGGTATTCAAAATTGTAAGTTGAAATATATAGCATGGCAGATGGAGGTTCAGTAAATTACTGTGCTTCAGTGCAAAATATGAATTTATGAACATCACAGGCTGATGCATTGAAATATCCAATTCCCAACAAGAGAGAAGTGCTAAGAGAGGGTAGACGTCAGAGAGCACGGACAGTAGGGAGTTGTATTTTTATTGAGTAAATATGAATGAGTAGATGAAGAGAGAAAATTGTGTGTCTGTTTGCTATTGAAAGGGTTTTTGGGGGCAGGAATGAAGAGACAAACAGCAAGTATGAAATTAATTTAATCACTTACATGACAAGCTGTGTCCACGAGTGACCTTTTGAACTCTTCAACATGCAAGAAATAAATATCGGGACTGAACTTGGATGACTCGATGGATGGATGTTGTGGTTTGGGGTGCATGTTCTCTTATAACAACACATTGTTTACTGGTGGGACTGTCTTAACCTAATTTGCCTGTGCCTGGCTGATTAGCATTAGGCTCTTGGGTGCAGATAAACAACAATTACTGATCATTATCACCATTTATTTAAATAATGAAGCAGTCAGGGCTTTGTATTGGCAAACAAAAGGTCAGAAATTAGAGAAAAGCTGTATGCGTTTGGGTGAGTGTGTATATATGCATGGTTTGTGTGCAAATGTTGGGTGTGCATTGATATATTTTTACCACTGAATACATGTTTATTTCCATTAAATTTTATTTGCCTCAGTTAAAACTGTTATGAATTATAAAGTTATGAATTGAGACAGGGAGGCATGTCATAATTGTATACTTTGTTTGAACCCCTATCCGAAGTTGCGACTCTATATTTGAATCCAAACAAAGATGGTAGCAAGGAAGTGAATTGTCTCATGGCTCAATTTGTACAATATATAACTGATATGTTTACCTATCTTTGCCAACCTTTGTCGTCCTGTTATCTTTCCTGTAATTTGTTTTTGGAACTGTGTTGAAGTACATTGAGAGTAACTTAAAAACAGAGTCAAATTCCTTCTATGTGTACACATACATGGCCAATAAAGCTGATTCTGGTTCATATGTCATTGGCCCTAATTCAAAACTGGGCATAATATGAGGGTCAAATGCGGCGCAGAGACAGGCCTCATCTGGCCCGTGTGGTTAAAAAAAAAAAAAAAAAGCGAGGGAATTTTGTTGCTGACGACCTTTGTTCCTATCTCAAGACACAGTAAGATTTGGTAACCATGTTCCTCCTCCCTGAAATGAATTATGTTACATGTAATTTTAAAGTGGGCGTGTACACGTCTGTGCACACTGTCCCAATACACAGCCGAAACAGCAGGTGGAACTCCTAGGCTGAATCTCCTGGGACAATGTGAAAATCACATACAGCTCAAATTAGTTTACAAGCAGCTCCAAGAAAGAGAAATTGAAACATAAACAGAAAAAACAGAAAAGGAACAATATTGAGAGCAATAACTGTAATTTTTATTTTAAACATACCAGCTGCATATTTTTTAAAATGAGTCCTGCAAACTGGTGCCAAATAAACAGTCTAACTAATTTGGAATGGAAACATCTTTAATGTGATGTTGTAGGATTACAGTGATGGAGCTCCATTTTTGTTTGAGTGCCACTGATTGGGCCTTTAGTACATTCTTGCCGCTGCTGCTGTTGTGGTGAATCAGTGTTTCAGTGTGATAAGGAAACGGCGGCAGCTGAATGCTAACAGGCCGATTGAAGATGGTGGTTCTTACTGTCTTGTCTTCGCCGTGGAAAGATATGTTAGCATGTCAGTTTGTGTGTGTGAAGGTTATGTGTTTGTGAGTGTGTGCAGTGTGAAGCCTTCAGGTGCATTTGCCTCTCTGTGTGTTCATTTAGATGAGCTCATCTTTCTATAAATGGATACTGCACTGTACGTGTGTTTATGAGCGTGTCTGTTCAATTTTGCGCCTGTTATGTGCGAGTGTTTTTCAGTGTGTGTGTGTGTGTGTGTGTGTGAAGGCATATTTGCATCATGAAGATAGGTGTGGCAGCAAATGTGTCTGTCACCTCTGTGCACATTTATGCTTTTTGTTTTACCTTTTGGTTTCTTTTGTTTCTCGCTGGCACGCACGCACGCACACACGCACACACTAATCTCTTTTTACATTAAGACACACACCGTGTTAAGGTGCATGGAGCAGCTCTCTGTTGTTGTGTGCCAAGATTTAGATTAAGTTCTGCATTTGGTTCTGTGCAGATATCCAGTTGTCTGCATTCAAATGTTCTTTACTTGGAGAGACAGAGGACAAAAAGTACCCCTTACTCATTATGTACTCAATTTGCAATATATTTGTAATTTGATTGACTCAAATTATTTTATATCAGACTTGTTGTCCTTACAAGAAAAAAGATAATAATAGGATAATGGCATGAATAAAAAAGTAGCATGATGAATCCTGTCTGAATCTTCTGCAGTAGAGGCCGTCTAAGAGAGTTTTTTTATTCATCACTCTGTCAATCTAATATATCAAGGTTCTTATGTGACTCTGGAGGTGACATCCTTCACTGCTCAGCTGTCTTTTGCGCTGATGAATACTCACAACCAGAGAAAGTGTTACTTTCAGGGTTAATTGAAAGCTGGGCAAATAGACTTTTGGCCACTAGGGAGCAGATGAACTCCAAAACAAGCCAACAGACACATAGCTCTGATATTATGACATTATGACAATTTCATGGCTGACAGCATAGCAAACAGTTGCCTATGTAAACATTCAGCAGACACAGAGCAACATTAGCATTTGTTTGCAGCCATGTTTTAGTTACTAAATCCAATATTCACTCTCTTTTTTGAGTGTTTTGGTTTCCAACAAACTCAGGTAAATATCTGGCTCTTTAGCTGCTAGATGTTTCTTCACCAGCTAGTCGCTAACTTTATCTGTCTGTTGCATTTGGTTCGCAGGATGCGTGAAAGTGTGTGGCTATAGTCACAGCACAGGTTGCGTATGTGAACAATTAAAAACTTTTAAAACTATTAAAATTCAAACTTTTTTTTATCTCTTATCTAAGAGCTGGTAAAACATACAATATGATCATGTGATCATAACATCATTAATGTTAACATTGCCCAAAATGTGCACTGTAGTATTTACGACAGTCTTTGTAGGTTTTATTGTACGAGTCCACACAAGGAATGCCAATAGCATTTGTTGAATTAAGTGTGCACTTCCAGTACGTCAGTTAGAGCCGAGCAGAGTTTTGTTATTTGAGCACCTAGCTTGCTGGTGAAGTAGTGATGGCATACTTTTTGTACTGTGAGTGACAACTGTGGACTGTTATACCGTAGCTTGAACTACTACTACAACTAAGCTTAACTTGACACAACAAACAAACAATAAAATACTAGATACTGAATTCAAACCTAACAAAACCAATTTCCACTGTTCCTTTTTCTTCATTTTGTAGTTTTTGTCTGGAAACCGGCCAAAGTTTGGACCTCGCAGGCACAGAAAAAATCGATACAATCACTTGTTATACTTTGATTACACACAGGCGACATCCATTTAACTAATTATGTGACCTCTAAAAACAATTGGCTGCACCAATGATTATCCAGGTGTGTCAATGCCAAAGGTGTAAACACTAATAGAAGCAAATGTTTTGTGTATTTGTACTTAATTTAGAACTATTTGTAAAGATTTTGCTTGGTTTGTTAAGTTCTTTTTTCTGTTTCAGTGTCCTTATAAGATCCACTGTGCTTGTGTTCTAAATCAGTAAAACCTAACAAGTGGTTTGAATACCTTTCACAGTGCGTGCCCTTGTAATTCTGTTTCTGTGGAGACCAGTTTGAGTTTTCAAGAAAGGAGATTTATAGAAAGTGAAAACATTTTGTCTGGTCCTCACTTCCTTACAGGGCTTTTTTTTTAGGGTTAAAATTTTCTTTTAGGGTTAAACTAAAAGGGGTTAGGTTTGTGCCCCCACAAGTTTAGAAGTGTGTGTGTGTGAGAGAGAGAGAGAGTGTGTGTGAGAGCGTAGAACATGTAAAGCCTCATCATGTTATTCTATGCAAGCATTCCAACAGTCAGGTATTGATTTCTAGGAAAAACATTTATGTAGAAACATCAATTAAGCTGTTCTCACCCCCCTCTGCAACTGCACATAATTAGCCCACTGCCTGAGGCCATACCTCAATTTGATTTCCTAACCACTGTTTCACTTTATGATCTATGTGTATTGATCGCTGTGTGCTTGGCCTGGGCAACACTGAGCAGCTGGCTAGAAAGTTTACATAGATAGAAATCTTGTTGATTTCTGTTGAAATACTTGTTGGGTAACAAACTCAAAAGGATATCAGCAGGAAAGAGCTTCATTAGAAAATAGCTGCACTTTATTTGGAATAGAGGAAAATGATTGTTGGCTTGGTGAAACAAATCATAATAAGGTCTTTTACATCTAATCTATCTCTGCTAGCACTATCATTTTGAAGTTGGAATCATCCACATTATATCACTGAAAAATACAACAATAAACATGAGCCACGTGATGACAGATGACAATGAGAAAACATTTAATCACCCCAGTCAACATACTTATGCATACTTTTGGTCCTGGGCTGTTTTTAATGGTTTGGGCCAAGAGCCTTAGTTTCGGTGAAGGAAAATCTTAATGTTACAGCATACAGTGATGTTTTAGACAATTGTGTGCTTCCAAATTTGTGTTCAAAGAAAGCCATTTCCCGTTTCAACATAACAATGGCCCAGTTTATAAAGCAAGGTCCTTGAAAAAAAGCAAAAATTTCCAGTGTGTTGTGGAAGAACTTGGCTTGCGTGCATAGAGCCCTGAACGCACCTCCATCCAACACCTTTGGGAAGGATTTGAACATTGACTGCGAGCCAGGCCTTATCACCCATCTTCAGTGGCCTACTTCACTAATGCTCTTGGGGCTGAATGGGAGCAGATCCCTGCAGCCGGGTTCCAACATCTGGTGGAAAGCCTGAAACCAGAATACTGGAGGCTGTTAATAGCAGTAGATTAATGTCCATGGTTTTGGATTGAGATATCCATCAATCACGAGTGTGATGTTCTAGTGTCCACATACTTTTGGCCATATAGTGTATATACCAAATGCATAAAGTAAAATAATATTTAGTTTATGCCAGCAAAGGACCTTAAAAAGTCTAAAATCTCATTTCTACTGCTTTAGATACTGAGAAAGTTGGATAGACATGGATGTTTGGTTAACAAAGTGAAAGCCATTTATCATTTCAACCTCCCCAAAAGTTTGCCTTTTGCTTCACTCCAGTCATAATAGGAGTGTCTACCCAAAGGTACTGTACAGCAGCAGATTAAAAAATAGTTTTGAGCCTCAAGACAATTGAGACGTGTGTTGTGCACAGAAGTGGTGTGGCCTCATATGAGAGTGGCGTTCGTAATGTTTTGTACACTAACTGTAAGTCTCGAGTGAGCGTACTGGGCCCACATCAGAGCACAGAGTTTGGTTATGTGTTTACTCTGAAAATCTCATCTCCTCTGAATCAATACTCCATTTACCACAAGCTCACAGGACTGGAGCTGAGTAAGGAGCGCTGTACCCCGTCCTGCCAGTCCCCCCCTTCTTCTATTCTCTTCCTCACCTGCTCGTGCATTGTGTTATCTTTCATTCATCATCATTATTAGCATGGGAAACAGACATTAAAATTGCCAAAGCATGAGTGAAGTAAAAACATATACATAAATGGACGAAATGTGCTATTCAACTTGTCCTCTCCTTCTACCTCCTTCTCTCCCTCTCTTTTTCCTATTTCATTACTTCCTCCTCCTCTCCTCTCCTCTACCTTTTCACATATTTTCCTAGTTCCTCCTCTCCTTCTTTATGCTTTCAGCACTGTTTCATTTTCACTTTTCTTTCCCTATCTCCTCTTCTTCTTTCCACCTTTTCTTCTTTTTTTACCTTTTTTTGCTCCTCTCCTGTTTCTGACATTTTGCTGCTCTCTTCTCCCCATCTTTGAATCCTCTCCTCTTCTCACAACTCATTTTTCTCCTTACCCTCCTTGCCCTTTCTTCCGTCCTTCCACAAATTTCTTTGTACCCCTTCCTCCCTCTCTCATTACCTCATTACTTTAGCCTCCTCTTCTCTCTTGTCCCTTTCATTTGACGTTTACTCTCCACGTTCCTCTCCACTCCTCCATCATTCTTCCATCCTATCCTCTTCTCCTGTTTTAAAACCAATTTCCCCATAGGTCATGTGGGGTCTGTTTGTGCGTGCGCTTGTGTTTATGCAAGTTAAGCGGCATCTGTATTAAACACTTAGCCTTTTTCCTCTCCTGAGCCAAGACAATTTATCCATTGCTCAGGGCGAGAGGAGCGAAATGGCTAAATCACATTGTGCCATTAATTTAATTAGCTTGTAATTGACATTTTAAATGCTTCACATTTAAATTAGCTGGCCTGGCGTCGCAATGGAAGTCACAGCAACTGAGAAATTGATTAAATCTCAGCAAAGCAGCAGAGAAAAAAAAAACCCGGCAGGAAAAGGGAGCTCATACTATAAGACAGAATCATAGAGGAATGAGGGATATGAGAAAGAAAGAGCTGCAGAGAGGGTAGAAGAAATCTAGTACAGTTGTAGATGGAGAGCATGAGGAAGGACAAGAGTGTATAAAAGAAAAAAGATTGAGAGAAAGATATATGGAGGTAGCATAAGAAAGACAAACTAGGAGAGAAAAGTCAGTGTCAGATGGAGACAAACCGTTATCTTCTCTGAAACATCTGGTGAGGAGGTTATCTGTCCTCCGGCTCATTCATCCCAGTCAAATCCCCCACTGCTACCAGTTCAGCCAGTGGAGGAAGAGTAGACTAGACTTGAGGCATAATGCATGTTGGTGTTGATGTTAACTCTGCCAAACTGCCAGGTGAATAAATACCACTGCAGTGGTTAAAATGTCAACAGTGTGGCATTTTGTGTGACACCACTTTGGCTTGAATTTCAAAAAAGAGAAAGCAAAATGTTGTCACTGTATTTTTTTACATGGATTGGAGTTTCTTTCCAAAAAGGAGATATTGACTGAAACAATAATTACCAGGAACAAGCATTAAATAATATATATACGTGTGTGTGTGTGTATATATATATCCTGCGAGTGCAGGAAGTAGTGTGTCATTTATGTAGTGAAACAGAAAGTAAGGGTGTGGAGGTCAGGTTGCCATGACCTGACCTGTAGATATTGTAGAAAGCTTAAATTTTAAAAATGTTGGCATTGGAAAAAAATAAATAAATAAATAAACTTGTCTGCCAACAGGGTGGGTATCTTCCACCTTCCACTAGCTTATTTGCTTTGGAATAAGACAAAGAAAGTGATAACAGATTCCCACTCGTGTCTGTACCTGCTCTGAAGACATTCTACAGGCTAGAAGGAAGAAACCATTGATTTGGGCTATTGACTGAATTAATATGATTAGCATGGCTCTTGTCAGATTCTGATGAGCGTGCGTATGTGTGTGTGTGTGTGTGTGTGTGTGTGTGAGTGAGACAGAGAAAGTCAGAATCAAAATTTAGAATTAATATGATTAGTATGGTTCTCGCCAGTGTATGCAATGTGTTTGTGTGAGAGAACAAATGATTGGAAAGAGTGTGACAGATAGACAGGGTTACAATTTAGACAGAACGAGGGTTGTGAATTAATATGATTTGGCTCTGAGCATCCATGAGACAGCGCGAGAGAGTGTGCGTGTGAGTAGTAGGCTGTCTGAGTGTGTGTATCTGCATTGCATATATGTGTGTGAAGAAGAGTGTAGAAAGCTGGATGACTGCTGATGTCAGCACTTCTCATCTGTTTTCAAAAGAGCCCTTCACATACCCACACACACCCACACACGCACACACCTACATACACACATCCAGGCCGGTATCTGGCTGGTTCCTGATCTCTCTTCTGTGGTCTTTTAATATTCTTTCAGCTGCTGTTTTTCAAAGGAAAGAGCGTCACAACGACGACTGTTTGATCTGCCCGCTGTCATCAGCAGACAGTGGACAGAGGGGGAGTGACAGAGAGAGATCTATAGCTATTGGGCAAATCTGCAGCTTTCAAAATGCAGAATTAGGATTTTCTTTTTTATTAGCTACCTATAGTTGAAGTTTAGGGTTATACATACACAGTAAACACAAACACACTTTATTAAAAATGAAATCAATAACTTTTTTACGTGTTTTTAGTGAGAGGTATTTGAAATGATGTTCAAACTACAACAAAGATGGTACATTCAGAGTGATGTTTGTGATGTCATCAAAAAATGTCCTTAACCAACCAGGGTGCATGGGTCGCAACTATGGTGTTTGTTTTGATTAGTTCAATATGTCAAAGTTAACAGGAGAGGTAATGATCTCATGTTGCAAATCGCAGCTTACTGTACATATGGCAAATTTGGTGAAACGGGCCCTCAGTTATGTCCTTGATGTAGAGCACTTGGTCTGTGATTTTTTTTTTTAACAGACTTTATATCCATCATAAGTCAGAAAGTTGTCTTTCCGATGAATGAGAGTGAATATCAGTGCACAGACTGACTGTCTTACAACACACACATGCAAATGTGAAATATGTCTTTCATAGTAAAAGTATGTAAAATACTATATGTATGATTTTGAGTAGTTTTGGTTTCCATCGTGCAATAGAAGGTTATCCATTTGCAACATTAAGTCGGGTTTTACTGGAAATCTGGCAACAACAGATGGTAAAAGACATGAAGAGGAAAATTTCAAAAGAAATTCTTTGAGAGTCCTCTTTACATTTTATTTTGAAAATACCAATGAAGCCCATATCAACCATGGCCTCATGGTTGTTTGTCGAGATGTTTGAGATGGATTTTTTTTTTTATGCATATAAAGTATCATACTGCTTAACTGTTTTAAATCTAAATTTAAATAGGGGAAATTCAGTGTAAAGTAGCATGTCATTGCATGGTGAAGTGGATTAAAGAAGATCTGTCAAAGGTAATTCTAGTTCATTACAATTTTACGCTGACAAAATTCCATCAGCAGTTTGTTTCTGCAGAATGAGATCTCCCTATATGGATAAAACCTGTTGACCTTCCACTGATAAAGGTTTATGCTTTCCGTCTCTTTCTTAAACTGTACTCAACTCCAAAAGGATTTAATGGTCCATGTGGCATTAATGCTGAAATCAATTTTGGCTCAAGGCTTTTGTTGCATTTATCCAGAATTCTTATATAGATTCTTTTGATTATTATATATTGTTATATAAAATACATATGGCCTTAGAAAGAACTTGTTTCTGAGTGGCTGGTATGTGTCCATTTATGTAACTGGAGACCTCAAACATAGTTCAGGTTGGCAGTTTATCTACTATTTTAAAGCGCTACATGAAACTACAAGTAACTATAGCAACAATACTTCTGCTTTATGCTATGTTACCAGTTAAGTTCTTTATTTGTCACATGCACAACAATTACAGTGAAGCAGTCGTTGGCAATGAAAATCTTGCTCTCAGTCTCCCTCCAACAATGCTCATACAAAAATGTACAATAGAAAATCACACAAGTACATGAGAAATGAGAAAAAGAGAATTCATTTAAGTTAATTTAACCTTGTTAATGCAAGTTAAGTCCCACTGGCTAAACTAACCTTACCATGAGTTAAACTGACCAAGAAGAAACTTTCAAAAATGATGATAATTTGAACACAGCTTCTCTTTGAGACCAAAACTGCTATTTTTGAGGACTGACGTGAAGGCATGTTTTGGCCAAAATATTTCAAATAAAACAATGACTATGAGGTTAAAAGACACTGTCTTCCCAAGAAGCCCCAAACGACATATGTTCAAGTGACAAAGCCCGTTCGTGGCTGTATTAATTATGACAGGAGGAAAGGACGAGGTCCCCTAACCTTAACAAAGTAGTTGTTTTAACCTAAACCATGATCTTTCTCTAAAGGTTTTTTTGTGCCTAAACCCCACCAAACTTTAACTATAGCGTTGTCACATCATAAAACATATTTATTTTTCAACAGTAATTTGTAATGGCTTGGGAAGGAACTGACAAATGCTGTTGTCCTGCCGGGGCATCAGATCGGAGAACGCTTCTATGTGTCATTCTACAGAGCATGGACAAACTATATATTTTGATATTTAATTTGGAGTACTTGTTGGGTTAACGTGCTAACTCATAGTATTGGAATCAACTGTAACGGCCATCAATCCTAATTACCTTCAGCCTCCATTCACATTAAAAAAGCAAACTACAAACTTTTTACCACCACCTTTCAAGTCTACAGAGGGTGGGTATTTCTTCCTCAAAAGATTTGGGCGGAGTATCATGTCAGGTCAGTGCAAAACGTGTATTATAGCCTAAGTGATAGTCTTTTTTTGTTTTAATGCATATGAAAACTTTCTCAGAGATCCGATGCACACTTGAGCTCTGTGGAATGCTCTCCTGCACAGCAGAGATACATTCAGAAAGCGCTAGTTCAAATTGTTGCATGGAAAAGAACACCAAGTTGCCGTGAGCAAGACACTTACTGGTCTTACTGGTCATATAGCACAGCACAAGAGATCACCACAGAATATTTGATGGGAACTAACAGCATTTTTTGGAAAATATAGATCTTAACTTTTTGGATCCCAAGAAGAATCTTCTGGGGTCCATTTCAGTGTTTGTAAATATTTTCACTTCTATCTGCTTTTCAAAGTCACATCCACCAAATCGCTTTTCATTTTTATAACCATCACACTAGCAGATGACTATGGATTACATGTCTGATGTGGCGATTTTCAGCCGTGACAGAAAGAACTTGACTTAATGTACTGTTTCTACATAAAAAAATCAGCAATCAAATGTGCCATTTGTGCCGCTGAGTTGGCAGCACTTTTAGTCACAGTAAACACAGAGTCAATAATCGCCAAACTTCCCCCAGAGACAAGGTTATTTTAGAGACACACATAAACACGTTAAGTGTTTGCTGCAAGCAAGCTTGTTGAACTCACACTGACTGCAGCTTTGCTCTTACGTCAAAACTATCAGGAAAAAATTAAGTTTCATTGTTTTGTAAGCTGTTGAGTAGCAGTCAGACTAATTAATTAGTTAAGAGACACTTAAATTTTGTGTTTCAATATTCTAATAGTTAAAACAAATTATTCTACTTACAGGATAATGGATGAGAAACAAATCTGTGGTCTTTGGCTGACAAAATGACAACACTTTTAATGGCTATATTTTGTCTTACATTACATTTGTATAGCAGCAAGCTTTAACAACTGACAGTGAAAATGACAGTTTATACCCAGAAACATCATCACAAGTGGTTAAAAAAGGCCTGTCATATAATCAATATAATCGCTCTCATATAAATTCAAACTATCAAAAACTGCTGCCTTTAAACAACATTCCGAGAAAATGAAGTTGTACTGCTCGTGAAAATGACAGTTTACAAGGGGCAGTACATCAAAACACAAGTGATTGGCAGTGAACCAGTCAGTGCTAATGGTATTCATAGGTTGATGTTTGTACTTCATATTGAAACATGCTGTACGGTGGGTGGATGTTCAGAGCTGTAAATACAACAGTGCTGTCTGTTTCTAGTTAATCTCTATGCCTTTGACTGCCATTCCCTCCCAACTCCCTCACATATGTAAGCTGACACACCAGATGGTTTGTTACACAGAAACATCTGAGAAGTCGTCCTTAGAAACTATTTGGAAAAGGGCAGGCACTTTCAAAAGATACTTGGCAGGTGATTGGATGAACCATCTACCACGGGCTAACTTCAACCAATCAGAGCAACACACCATATAACGTAGTAGGAGAGCCGAAGCCAGTCGGGAGATGAGCGAAGACATCTTTTCCATTGAGAAAAGCCTTCAGTGCCGTTCTTTGCTCTTCTTTCAATGAAGAAATACTCTACAGTTCTGATATAACTGATGCTATAGCAGCATCTACGCTAACCTCTCGAGGAGCCACCATTGTTGTTTTCGAACGAACGGTCACTTCGCTTCTCGCTGTCAGCACACTTAAACCACACACGTAGCTGCAAGTAGTTGATTGGTCAGAACCACTGTGGTTCAGCCACAAGCGCATAACTTTATGCCTGACAAGATGGATTCTCGCATGATCTCAAAAATCCAGCTACCTCGCAAGATAAATACATGTGAGGTTCAGTTTGTCACTATAGTGTTGTTGTATCTATGCATTTTATAGCATTCATTGCATAAAGCATTATTCAGGTATATTTGTTTTGGGTCCGTACTTCAGAACATTGAATTTGAAATAAAATGGTGACTAGGAAGTTAAAGTGCAGATTTTCAGCTGTAATGCCATATGGACAGTATAGAAACTGTAGCCTTGTTAAAGCAAACTTACTGGAAAAATTACTGTGTCCTACACTGATCAACCACCCTAAAACACCCTTAAACCTGTTTGGTACACAATAATAATTGTTTCATTTCAATCTCAAAGTGCTGGAGTTCAGATCCCAAACAACTAAAACACATCACTGTCCTAATGACTGCACTTCACATTATTAGTAATTTGCATTTGCATGTACTTGATTGGCCAACATATGATGATGCTGTGCTGCATTGTGGCAGAAGTTAAGCCAGGGTTAACTTTTTTGCTGGACTGCCCTGCAATGTATTTTTATCGTTGAAATGAATGAGGAGGCTGTGAGGTGTTTTTTGACTGCTACTGTCATGCATGTCTTTTTGTATCTTTTTGTGAGTGTTGTTTCAGCTAAAAAGTGAACAGGTGCCTGTGTGTTTGCATTTGTTTGTTTGTGTGTGTGTGTGTGTGTGTATGGGTGCACACTTGCCTGAGCATATGTTGATTGCAGTCGGATGGAAAAACAATTGGAAACGCCTCTCTAGCTGATAGATCCATGTAATCAGCGGTTACAAAGTGAGCTGTGTTCAGAATAACAATGTTTTTGCAACACAGCTAGTTACCATATAGATAAGACAGACACACCACCTCCATCGTGGTAGTTTTGCCCTACATTAGAATGCAGTCAGGGCCCCACATGTGCTCAACAACAACCTCTTCAGTTGAGAAGTTTCAGGTTATTGACTGGCAGCCGTATTTAAGAAGCTAAAAGTGTAAATCAATCAATCCTGAAGGCTGCCATTGCACATCACAGTGTATTTACTGTATAGGATGGGGCTAAAACCAGAAGAGTGCTCCACCTCTGCAAATGTATCACCTATTATTAATCAACAAATGTTTCAAACTTTATGAAATCTCAGCCATGTGGGTTGGAGACTTTAGGTAGTCACTGACTGAAAATGATTTGACTTCAAATATTGCCTATGATCACTTCAAGTTCATCCCTCTCTATGAAGAGCCATACTACTATAAAAAACAAGACATCTTCACAAAATTTAAATACTGCAGACAATCTCAGGTGAAATCAATAAAAGAACAGTAGGAGAGAAAGTCAGCATAACAGTATTCTGCCGGCAGGATTCAACCTTCCAGCCTTTAGGAATACCTGTCAGGTACAAAACCTGCTGATCCTACAGGGAGGCTTGGTGGTCTGTTCTCCTTCTGTCTTATTTTTCTATTACCAGGAGCTACAGGGGGCCTCAGCAAGCAGAGCAGAGGGCCACCGTGGTGTCACTCCCTGGATGTGTGTGTGAGAGCGCAGACATCTGGACATGGAGAGA
The DNA here is from genome assembly GCF_020085105.1 of Siniperca chuatsi. Taxonomy (NCBI): domain Eukaryota; kingdom Metazoa; phylum Chordata; class Actinopteri; order Centrarchiformes; family Sinipercidae; genus Siniperca; species Siniperca chuatsi. Next base: position 4,278,362 of record NC_058043.1, on the reverse strand, counting down.
CTGAATGTGTGTGGGTGCATGAGGCAGGAAGAGAGCGTGTGTATGTATGTGTGTAAAACAGAAGGATGTGAGAAAAAGACAACAACATTGGATGTGTGTGCATGCGTTTTTGTGTGTGTGACCTACCACCAAGCGTCAGGCCAATGAAAACAACACCAGGAGATTGCTGCCCTCCTACAAAAGCATCATTGCAGCAACACAAGTCAAATGTCATTCCCAGTCTGTGCAGTGTGTGTGTGTGTGTGTGTGTGTGTGTGTGTGTGTGTGTGTGTGTTTCACCTTTGTACAATTAAGTAATCATCTGTGTAGTGACATGTATGCATATGTGAAGGATTATGCATATATTTGCATATTTGTGTACCTCATGCGTGTTGTGATTCACACAGCAGGACCAGGGGTCATGTTTCCACCCTGCGTGATGATGATGCGCGGGTGTGCGTGTGTGCGCGCGTGTGTGTGTGTGTGTCTGTGTATTAGTATGGGGCACTGAGCGCACAACAGGGGACAAGGAGGTGATAAGTCAGCCTTCTACCTAGAATTATAATGATGTCAGTTGCTCTGCTCCTATTCTCTGCTGGACACCTTCCATCCCTCTACTGTACAACACACCACTTGAATACACACACATACACACCTGTTCTAGTGGAAAGTGTTTCAAAAATGAAGTTTCACTTTCTTCTTTAGCAGTTGGAAGCAATTGAACAATAAATTATGAATACAAGTGATTATGAGGAATCAGTATATGGTCATAAATTTAAGGTACCCTGTGCAGTTTTCTCATGATCAAAAATTATATGTACATGGAAATGAATTCTGGACCTGGATCTAATTCTGGATCTGTGATAAATTATTGTAAACTCAAAGTTCAATTGCTAGTTTTTTCTGGAGCTTTTGTTCAGTAACCAATAAAGCTTTCAACATACATATAGCATACGAGTATTGTATTAAGACGGAATTGAAAAATCCAAACACATCCTTTAAAAGTAATGTGTCTCCTACCTACTATTATTTATAAAGTGAAATGTGTTGTTGGTTAGTCCTATTAGATTTCTGCATCATGAAAGCAGCAAGAGATGTGTTCTATTACTAGCAGGACAGCATAGAAATATTACTCACAATCAGCAACCTGTAGCTTTAATAAATGACTTAAGTTGGACTGCATTGTCAAAGTCTGATAAAACAACCTGGAGTGAAGGTGTGGAGTTTGAAAGACATTGGCGTCAACAAGAAATGGAGGGTCTAACAAAAGATGCTACTGAGTTGCATTATGGGAACTATTAGAGCCAATGGTTTCAGAGTTTGACCCATATAAAAGTCAGGCTATCACAGCCTCTGTTGGATCATTTTGACCATTGCTATTGCAAGTCCCCCAGTTTTGTGAAAATGCGTTTACCACAGTGAAACTAGAGGATTTAATGTTTTACCTGCTGTATGTTTCCTCTTACTCTTCCTCATCTACTCTCTTCCCCCTTTATTATCCTGTCTCCTATTCGCTCCTCTTATGTCTCCTCTAGTTTTCACTTATCTTCATATTTCTTCTATTATCTCACACCCACTTGTCTCTTTTCCACCCTTGATCTCTGCTTTTCTCGGTCCCCATGGTCTCCTCTCTCCCCTGCACGCCTCTACTTTCTCTCTACACCTACGCCTTTCTACTCACCTCATCTTTTATCTACTCTTGTCTCCTTCTAACCTCTTCTGTCTTTGTCTCCTTTCGCCATCTCCTCTCCACTCCGCTCCTCCTTCCCCTGCTTTTGTCATCTCTTCTCACGTCTTTCTCCATGCCGCCGACTTCTTTTCCACCTCTCCTGGCCAGCTTTTTAACTGCTCGAAATGAGGAATAATCTCCTTGGCATTTTAGTGAACCGATGCTTTCTGATGACCTAGCTGTGGCACAGTGTTCCTCCCCAGGCGAGGAGGCGAGGAGCTAAATTACAGCAACCTTCACATTGAGCGAAGAGCATCAGAGAGAAAATTGTCTCTCTTGGGAAAAAATTGTATCTCTATTTAGTCTTGCAATAACACTGCAAGGAAGCCAGAGGGAAGATTCAACCCCGCTATTCCCCCTAAACATAGTTTTATAAAAAGGGGTCTTTTTTGATATCCTATTGAAGGTCTCTGTTCCTGTCTGCCACTGGATCTCCTTCTTCTTTCTCCATTTTGTCCCTCTCTTTTGGTCCTGATTCTGTATAAATCTCTCTCTGCCTGTCTTTCTTTTTCTATGGATTTTCTGTTTCTTTGAATCCTTCTCATATATCATCTTCTCCAGCTGTTATCTCTATCTTATTTTTCTTTCTTACAAAACAGTTTTTTTTCTCCTCCTATGTTGAAGTTGTTGCTGTTTTGAATCTTTTGCATTCCTTCTGGTCAGTGATGGAGGCCAATAGAGGTTGATAGATTACTTTGTTCCTAATTTATTTTTCTGAGCTAATAAGAACAAGCATGTGTGTGAGAAATGTGTGAACGTGCAGATTCTGATCTTTCAGTGAAACACTAATGTCTGTAGACCGAGTGGAAGCAAAGCATTTATCACTGAAAGTTTGGTGAAAATTTGTTTCTGTAACATCTTGACTTGGGCAAAGAAAAATAACCTTTTCTAATTTGTGTTATAACTTCATCATAGTTCGACACAAAAATAATTGGATTAAAGTTGTAGAAAGCAGCATCTCAAAACTTTTCATATGTTTACAAGGCAAGCCTTTTGACCAATCAGTAGAAGAGTGCGCAACGGTGTATGAAACCTCGGACCTACAGACCTACCTAGTTAATAAATTATATTAAAAGCATTTTTGGATGTCAAACAATTGCCAAAATATATATAGAGTATAACAGAATACACCCCAAAACACATACTCTCTCTCTCACTCTCTCACACACACACACACACACACACACACACACACACACACACACATAAACACACATAAATAAAGCTCTCAGCATAATACTTTGATGTGTCCATATAGTCCATGTGTCCATTTTTGATCTGTGGAGAAGACAATTATTATTATTATTATTATTAGACAATTATCTATTAGCCAATCATGTTGCAGCATGCCGTTAGACACCTTAATATCAGCCAACAAGAACAGCCAGCTGGGGAGATGCTTGCACACAGTACCTCTCTCTTACACACACACACACACACACACACACACATACAAAAATACACAAGTACATATCCATGCAAAAAATACACAGACAAAAAAAGTGACTAGAATGCAAAGTGCACCCTATCATACACATTCACACAGATGCAGATTTCTACAATACACACCCAAACACACAGAGATACTTATATTGTACATAGCACACACACACAAACACACACGCTGAGGGCAGACTGATCTGACTGGAGAGGGAATGATTTCAGTATATACTCATCTCAGTCTCCATGATTATGGCCATCGGTAGAAATGGCAAATAATGGCGGCAATGTGCTGTGAAATGAACCCCATTATGTGTGTGTGTGTGTGTGCTTGGGTGAATGTGAGTGAGTGAGAGAGACAGAAAGAGAGACAGAAAGACAGGGTTGCACTGGTCTAGGTGAAAGAGAGGATGGCAGTCCACAGAGGTTAGAGAGAGAGAAACAAGAGTTGAGTGAAGATGATGAACCCACTGAGACAGAACAGCATGTGTGAAAGTGTGTGTGTGTGTGTGTGTGTGTGTGTGTGTGTGTGTGTGTGAGAGAGTAAGAGACAGAGAGCGACAGCAAGCACAGATATGATTGCTGGCAATCCTCCTCTACAATTTGATCAGGTCATCAAAGTATCAAGCTAAAACATTACAGCCAGGGCCCTCACACTTCACAAACACACACACACACACACACATAGTCAGATGTGTTTGAGGCAGTGGACTGACACTTCTCACTTATAGTCTCACTGATATTGCCTGACATGTTATTTCTAAAATTATATAGGCAGAGTGCATTTAAAGCACTGATGAAGGGTTTGGCTTCTGGGTTTGGGAAAAGCTAGAATTAGAATTATTCACAATATCAAGTGAACAATCACTGAACAATGAACAATAATCAATTATAGTTTTAGAAAGTAAATTTAGGTTCATAAATCACAGGGAAAATAAAAATGGACTAAAAGAAACGTGTACATAATGTGCAAAAACTAGATTACATAGCTTTCACGCCACTTTTATCTTATATAAATAGACATCAAAACATTTTATTTTCAGTTTGCTTCTTGAAGTGTTTCTTTTTTTCACTGTGCAGACACTTGCTGACATTCTTTTAGCCAGAAAAGACAACAGAAAATGGTTTAAATCAAGCTCTTGGTTGACACTTATATATGACTGGATTCTTTGTATTCTAGAAATATGAATGTTTTTACTTTGGCCCTGATCCTGCAGGGAGATTAAGTCATAGAGTTCTGAGAAAAGTAACAAAAAGGGACAGAAATAAAGACAATACCAATAAGAACTCATGAGAGAATCAGTTGTGTGCATATGTGGACTTGTGTGTCTTAGTTGACAGCACACGTTTGTGTCCCTGTCACTGTCCAACCCAATGATCTGATTGGCTGACCTTCTCTAGTTCCTGTGTCTGACACCACCTGTAGGCCCTCGAGCTGTATACACAAATAAACTCCTCCAAACCTCTATACACACTAACAAGAAAGTTAATGCACATGGCCATCACCATGGCGACAATTCTGGCAAGGACACATGCATGTTCATTCCCTACACAAACATATACATGTTGCTGAAAACACAGGTTATGTACACAGACACGCATTTATGTGAGGTCCATCACTTTTGTATTTTACTTCTCAGAGTTTTTATTTTTTTAGCAGTTGGGTTTAAGCAGATTTTCTGACAGACTTTATGTCCCCACACACCGGAAAGTTGTTGTGTTTCCTGAAAGAGAAAAATTAAGACGGTAGTTTACAATAAACAATGTCCTCATGCAGCTCAGAATATGCTTCCAAAGACCAAAAGTGAAGAGAAACATGGGGAGACCACATTCAGATTATTACCTTTGCAATGATTTCAAAAACCCACTGGAAGTTGAAATGGACCAGGGCTGCAACATTATAATTTAAACACACACACACACACACACAGAATGTTATTTGAACCTTGCTTCAGGCTGTTATATTGGACTGAAGATTGTAAAATAATCATCATATTTATTAACAATATCAATATTGCATAACCCCTGTCCCAAGGTGTGACCTTGTGTGTGTGTGTCAAGGCAGGGCAAGTTGAATTATTGCCTCTGTTCAGCCAATAATGCCCCCCTACCAAATGTGAAAGATAATAAGGTGAAGCGGGGGACCAAGTCTCCTGAGAAAAGGGAAAGACAAGAGATGAGACAAAATTGGGGAAAAAGGTGAGGAGAAAAAGACATACACACACACACACACACACACACACACACACACACACACAGACAGAGTTGTGATGCATCCTTGAACTTGGCAACTCTTTCTTCTGCCCTAGTCCACCTCTGCATTAATAACACAGAAAACCTTGAACACACACACACACACACACACACACACACACACATAAATGCTCACATACATGCAAACACATACACACACATACACACTCCATTACCTAGGCTGCCCCAGGCTTATATGGGACTTAAGTAGCAATAATTCATCTTTGTCATTTTTATAGACAACCTGAGAGAGTAAATGATCAACATACACACACACACACACACACAAGCAAACTAGCAAACTAGCACGCATGCTTGTATACACACATGTATTCTCTCTCTCTCTATCTAATACTGGCATTGGTTTCTTTACATGCATACACACCTCTATGAACTACACTACCAGATGCACACATGCACTCAAACCTACACACACACACACATACACACTTCAGCAAAAAGAGAGAGACAGAAAAAGAGAGAGAGAAGAGAGGAGAATGTCAGGTGCAAATGAAAGCCCGAAGGCCATCCCAGAGCGTAGCTGGGGCTGTGAGAGGCAAAAAGCAGCACAATGTCTTTGTAGGTGCTTGGATTATCATCACTGGTCAAGTGGAATATGGCAAGTGGCCGTTGTCATGGTGATTGTTGTTGCACTTTGGAATTATTGCACCTTTTTTTACCTAAAGCTACTCAGGTTGGCAGGTCTTTTCCCTGTTAATATACAGCATATGTTCTGTTTCTGGTTAGTAGCAATTGTGAGCCAAAGGTATGAGGTATATTGGAAACGTTAATACAAAATGTAAGATTTAAGGAATCTGTTTTCAGATTGTATCTGTTGATTACAATATGGAACTTAATAATAACATAATTATTTTGAACGGTTTGAATAAATGGTTTCTCACTTTCAGCCTTACTGTATGTGCTCAGGTTGTGAGATATCTGCCCCTAAATTATAAGGTGATAAATGGAACTTGTGCTACACAAAGCATTGAAAAATTATATTATTCAGGTTTTTCCTTTAATTTGTCACTAATCTAGTTCTAGTGAAAACCATTCACGTTGTCAATGGATTATTAGTATCTGAGATATTGTTTCTAGAAATCTAAAAAACAATGCTGTTGAATTTTTCAAATGTATTTTTTTAGTTGTTTGAAAACCAGTACCACAGTTCAATTGACCTCCATTGTATTGGTGGAATCAGATATCATAAATTCAAACAATCTGAAATGGTTTTGTGATTTGGGCGAACTGCACCAAACAAACACACTGAGTTTAATAATTACATTGTCAATAAAAATGTCACAACCTGAATAGGGGAATAAGAAGCATTTTCCCCACTTTACACCTCCCCCCTTGTGCCAAAGTAAACTGCAAACCCATTGAGAATACTGAGCATTATCACCTCTTCCTCCCCTGAATAAATGTGAAGTGCAGTGACAGGGTGTTTAAAAGCTGATTTTTATCACACCGACACACCTCTCTCTCAGTTTGTCTGTCCACTTACAGTGATCCTCCTGTTCTGCCAGTCAGAGCTTGTTTTCTTTACCTCTCTTCATCGGGCCAGTTTGCGGGTTCCACTGTAATTGCCTCTCCGTGTCTGACAGTCATTTGAGGAGCAGAGCTTGTTACACTGCAGCCACTCACTGTTTTCTCCTTCTTGTTTCTTGTCTTTCTTCATGCCTCTGTCCCCGGGTAGTCTTCTGTGAAGACAACTCTTGTGTTTTTTGATGTTGTCAAATAGTAAATTGGCATTACTGCTTGCACTCTTATCTCTCTCTGTCTTTCTCTCTTGCTGTCTAAATCTATATAGTGTAGTCTGGTGTCTGGTAAAATCTCTTTTTTTTGGAACAAAATCACCATGACTTGATTTGAGCAAACCAGCTTATTATAGTGTTGCAGCTGTTTCACTTCATTTTACACAATTTCGCCCTGTTCATTTTTTCTTCCTGTCTTCCTCTTACCCTATTTTCTCCTCTGGGACAAATATTTCTCTCTCTCTCTCTCTCTCTCACTCACTCACTCACTCACTCACTCACTCACTCACTCACACACACACACACACACACACACACACACACACACACACACACACACACACACACACACACACACACACACTCACACACACACACACACAGATGCCTGTTAAAGATGGAAGCAGTCACCCTGAAGAAAATAACAGTAAGCTTCTGTGATACTCTTTGTCTTTATTTTCTATTTCGTTCCCTTGCTCTCACTCAGATCCAGTCTCATCAGAATGATTTGCCATCTAGTTTGAAATTTTGAAACAAGGGCAGAGCATTTGATTAGGTTTGTCTGATATAAAATTCCCTCTAAAGTGATGGCTGTGCTGAGCGTCGCTTTTCTCCAGCTGCTTCGGAGTAGAGTCTGAGTCATTTTGTCTGGTATTCTCCAAGTTGTTTGAGGAGACAAAATGCTCCTCGGCGCGTTAACAGGCCCTCTGATGTTTGGTTCCTCCTGCTGCACTCATTGCTCTGTAGTGAGCATACGCTTTGTGCTTTTTTTTCCGCCTCTGGGTGTGTGTGGAAGAAGTTACGATGATACCGTTTTGTTTGTGTGTGTATTTGAGGTCTAAACCTACAAGAAAAATTAAATGATAGTTATTTCCTTTTGTTGCTTTCACATGCCATGACCATTCTCAAGTTATAGTAGTTAATTGCAAATAAGGTTAAGCTGTTTGCATGAGAAACTTTAAGGTGGAGAATCTGGTCAAAAAAATAATAACAGCCCACGCCAATCTTAAAATTAACTATTCCAGTTTTGGAAAATTGACTCAATAGTCAACTCGCCAGGTTAAAAATCAAAGGTCATAGAGAACAATAACCTCTTCAGTAGATTGTTCCCTTTGGTGCTCCATGTTAACCCCTTAACTGTGTGCTAACATCATACAGAGTTGAGAACAACAGACGTGCACACAAACAAATAGTTTTTATATATCAAGGACTTTATGGGTAAGGCAACTAACAAACACAAACTTTCTATATTCTTTCACACTACTGAATCTATGTTTGCAGAGATGGTAAAAGACTGTTTACAAGATGTTTACATGTTGCAATGATCAATGAATATAATTAAAATCAATGTTTATCTCTCTCTTCCTCTACCTCTTTTCCTTCCTGTGTTCTCATCTCCAGTTTTAACAATGTTCAAAAGATCAGGGTTATATTAAATGCTAGATCTTATTGCTTCTTGTTTTTTTGCGTGTGTGCATACGCACAAACGTAGGTATGCACACATTCTCATGCATGTTGAAACACACACCAGCACACACAGGAGGTTTCTGCTAGTTCCACTTGCTTGGAAGTTTTTTGCTCAGATCAAAAAATACATCACGACAGCTGACAATGAGAGAGAGAGTAACAAAGACAAAATGAGAGAGTAACAAAGACAAAATGAGAGAGTAACAAAGACAAAAGGAGCATCTTTGCTCCTGCTTGTCTTTATTTCTCTTTGCTCTAGTGTAATAATTGCATTAATAAGTCATTGTGACATAAATTGTGAGACTTAAATATTTTTGCCATACACAAACATTGTGCAACACCAGGCCTGATTTGGAGGTAAATCTATTGGATTCCTTTGCAACACTCATTTTGAGGAGTGTTCTTCCTGATCAAATGGAGCTCAGGCTTTCAGAGTTTTTGAAATGACATATGGGATAAGGAGAGCGGTGGGAAGCAGATGGAAAAATCACCTCCAGTGTGTTTATCCATTCAGTAAAAGAATGGATAAACACGCTTTCTGAACCTCATTGCGACAGGAAACACTGGGGTTTATGATGAAATTGTTCTCAAGAAACACTTTCACCACCAACACCACTGGTGTGACACAGAGGTCTCCTTTGTTTATAATTATGTCACTTTATGACAGTACACTTGACAGGGATATGTTGATCGTTCAAAAATGCTACATGTAACGCCTTTTAAAGGTGGCAAATCAACCCTTTAACTGATTCATCAGAGAAGTGTAAAGAAAAGGAATCATCTGAAAACACAACTGAAAATGAAAAATGGAGCATTTTAGCCTTATCAATCAATTGTTGGCGATGAAACAAAAACTTGAGACTAGTTTGGCTGGAAGAGTGTGCATATCCTGGCAATAGAGGTCAAACTGGCACATTGTTTTGGTTGCAGAGCAGCAACTTTGCCTTCACAACCAGGCCACTTTGGCTTTGTTTCCCCTATACTGGCGTCTCAGTGTCTCTCATGTTTCTCCATTGCTCTTGTTCTGCTTGTCTTCATACCATAAATCTTTTTTTTTTTTTTAACTTCCCACAGTTCTCTTTCTTTCTTCCTTTCACTCCATCTCAGTCTCTTAACCCCCACTCCTCACATACAGATACTCCTGTGCACAGAAACACACACACTGTCTTTCTAAGCCGCAATTACCATAGAAGGATTCCTCCATAGGCTAATATGCTCCGGTAAGCTTGGCGAGTCAAAGTAAGCACTCTGAAATTAGTGTTGGAGGAGTCAGTCACACACATCTACAGCACACAAAGGCTTCCCTTACAGTTCCTTGCCACCGAATAACTCTGTCTGCATGTGCCCTGTGATACTGAGCTCCTTAATAGGAGTCAATTTCTCTGCCCAAAGCCCTATCGAGAAGCTCCATATTCAGACATTTTGCCTGAATAATAATCGTCACTGCTGTCAGCTTCTAACAATGCAGATATCGATAGAGTGAAGACAATTTAGCTGATTTGAGTGAAACTAATAGTATAACTACTATTCACCATACCAGCAGTTTTACTATAACTTAATTAAGATAAAGTGGCAATCCTAGACTCTGGGGGCCCCAGGCAAAGAAGCCCATTGAGCACCCCACCCCAAGCCCTGAAAGCATTTCCTGGCTCATGGGGAACCTCAGTGGTGTTTCTATAGCAGTTTCTTGGAGGAGAGTAATAGTGTTCACTTGTCTCTACTGGCCACTGGCGAGGCTAATATTATGAAAGGGCTTGGATAAGGCCTACCTTTTGTAGGCGCAATGGCATGATGGGGAGGCAGCAGGGTGTCTCATCACGTTCATCTTGTGCTGTATGCGCTCCCTCATCGTCTACAGCATATCGTGGTTGTGTGGAAGTTGAACTGAACTGCTGAAATGAATGCACAGAGGGAGAGAGAGAGAGAGAGAGAGAGAGAGAGAGAGAGAGAGAGATGCCACAACCTGAGGGACAATGAGTGACCTTGAGACACACACACACACTTATATTCATTTTTTTTAATCCAGAGTTTATTTTTTCTATTTCTAAGTTATGTTTTACATATATATGTATATGTATTTATTTCTAACAGCAAAATCACAATTCTTCTGTTTATGTACTTTTTTATTGTTGTTGTTTTTATTTCACACTTGCTTTGGCAATGTAAACATCTGTTTCCCATGCAAATAAAGCCCCTTTGAATTCAAGAGAGAGAGACAGAGAGAGAGAGAATATGTAATAATATGTATCCTGAGTTTATCCATCAACCTGATCCTCAGACACTGCCCTATCTATGTGGGGATAAAAGTCAGTGTGCAGTATTAGCTGAACAATATGTTGACTGTCATACACTAAGAGAAACAAGCTCTGTATTTTGTTTCTGTATGAGTCGTTACATCTGTAAAACTTTTACAGCTGCACATGTTATTCTATTTACTGGACTTATTCCTTCCATACATTATGGACAACTTTTCTGTCCTGTATGGTCATGAGTTGAATTGATTTATTTAATTTTTTATTTACATAGCGCCAATTCATAACAGAAGTTGTCTCACTGCACTTTTCATATAGAGCAGGTCTAGACCGTACTCTTTATAATATTATTTACAGAGACCCGACTATGCAATTGGCGACAGTGGCTCCCTTTTAACAGGCAGAAACCTCGAGCAGAACCAGGCTCTGGGTGGGCGGCCATCTGCCTCAACCGGTTGGGTTGAGAGAGCAGGAGGAAAGATAACATACAGTAGCGCAAAGCAAATTCCACATACAGATTTAAAATAATAGTAATGGTAATAATATTAATAAAAATAATAATAGTAATAATAATGATAGCAATAATGGGGGCAGTAGGTGGCCTGCAAGGAGGAGAGAGGAGCTCAGCGCATCATGGTGAATCTCCCGGCAGTCTAGGCCTATAGCAGCATAACTAAGGGGTGGTTCAGGACTCACCCAAGCCAGCCCTAACTATAAGCTTTATCAAACAGGAAAGTCTTAAGCCTATTCTTAAATGTGGAGATGGTGTCTGCCTCCTGAACCCAAACTGGGATCTGATTCCACAGGAGAGGAGCTTGATAGCTGAAGGCTCTGGCTCCCATTCTACTTTTGGAGACTCTAGAAACCACAAGTAACCCTGCATCCTGAGAGCACAGTGTTCTAGTCGAGTAATACAGTACTATGAGCTCTTTAAAGAGTAACTAAACCCCCAAAGCACTTTTTTCAGCTGAGTATATGGGTATTTAGTAGTGTTGTTGATGGATTCAGATCCAAATATTGACATTTTAGTTCAAACTATTTGAATTACACATATTGTTTTATACATATGCATAGTAACTGCCCTCTACAGGTTGAAACCCAGCTGTTGCAATTGAATTTTCCTATTGGCTGATCTGGAGGCAGGTGACATATATGGTGCCATCTTTCGTCACCAAACACCTGCCTCTGCCTGAATATTAAGGGCTATGTAGGTAGGTGAGGTAAATTGAATTTAATTGCTAACTAATTCCTTTAGCCAGTAAGCCCTGGCTTACTGGCCACTTACAGTCAGTGTCAGAAGTGGCAGAAAGTGATTTTTGAGTGTAAATTGAGAAAATACTAGCGCAATTGACCTATATTGGGCTCCACAACAAGGTAATTGAATGGCAAATAAGTAGAAAATAAATGTTTTAAGAAATGTTGCAACAAGCTGGGACTCATCAGAACAGTAATTCTTAATGAGATGAACTGACATGTAGCTACCTAGTTAATGTCGTCAACACATTTGCAGGCTGCACAGTATAAAGTAAAATCAATCTAATCATGGTGTATTTATTTATCATAATAATATCCACTTACCACTGTCCTGGTGTCGTTTTTCATCCTCTGTGTTTTTTTCTTTCGTTTTTGGTGACCAGAAATGGATGCTTGTTTCATTGTGATGCGCTGACGGTTATAACTAATGTTCGTTGTAATTGACAGTAGCTGACTGTCAGTCTTTTTCTTCTTATTATTATTCATTTCTGGCAGGCTTTTCCATTTCTTTTCCCAGTTTTTTGGGGGGGGAGCCCAAACATTTGCCTGGTTTGCCTTTACTTTTTCTACATCTATGACTCATGCAGAGTTTCTCAGCCTCCGGGTCAGTTACACTCGCCTTTACAACAGCAAAATCTGTCAGTGGAATTGTTTGTGATCAGTAGAATCGCAGAGTCCAAGTAAATTTGTGCTTTGCTTTTGTGTCGAAATTATGATGTTGATTAATTGCAAACTATGTTGATATTGCTTACCTTTGAGGGAACAGAGAGCTGAGAGTCCAAAAAGGAGGAAATTATCAAATATGTCGCACCATCTGATTTCATATTGCCCTGCTCTGCCTGAGAATAAATTGCTCGGCAGAGGGGATGTGTATGGTTTGCAGTCATTTGTGTATGTTCTCCTGAAATTAACTGTTTTGTCCAGTTAATGACAGAGCTAGCTCGCTTGCTAGTATTGCAGACAACTGTTCCTCTCCTGCCCACACACTAGCGACAATCAACACCATGTCACCAAGCTTCCAGCACCCAAATATTTTGTGCAGACTGATGAATGATTTTCGCTGGACAACTGTTTTGTTGATAACTGGCATTCAACCTGCTGGACGTGGACAGCCTTCACCCTACTGGAATAGGCACGGCTATTTTATCTCGGAATATAGACAGGTGTTTACGTCAAGTTTGACATTAATGACTTAGCGCTCGGCAGGTTGCAGGTGATAGCTTGACTAGTGACTAGCTTAGCTGATATGTCCAGCCAGGGAAATCATCATAGTGCAGATAGCATCAGTCTGATATTCTGGTTTACAACATCATGTGTTTGTTTTGCACCTGGCATTTCCTCAGAGCTCTAACTGGACTTATGTTTATCATCAGCTCTGGTAGCTCTAAGTAACTGGCGATACTTCTACTTGACAGAAAAGAGTATACATGTCTTTATTTTCCAGAATATTTCCACGCATGTGTATCTCCTGCTTTCCTACATAGCATGATTAATTTTTTAAAAACACAGAATCAACTCGAGAAAGGAAGTTGTGATATGACGTGCTGAGGGCGGCCCTGCTAGTATGTTTTTGTCTTTTTTTTTTTTTTTAAACACCATCCACGTCCCTTGCTCTTTAATTTTACAGCATTTAGTGGCAATTTCCTCCTGGGCTTTTCTCCTTTTAATGCACTCCCTCTCAGTTCTACCTCTTCTCGTTCTCTCGTTCTTCTGTGCTGTCCATTTTTTCTCCACACTGCTCAGCCACACGCACTCAGAATCAGAATCTCGACGATAAATAAGTGTTTGATTTGCCACTGTTCGTTTCAGTTTCTTTTACTTTTCTTTTTTGTTAACATTAACGTGAGTTACAACATATGTATGTTCTCCTCACTTCTGTCCTTTTGAAATGATGAACATTTGATGAATTTGGGTAAAAGAAGCATTTGTGCCTGTGTGTGACTCTGTGTTGATTTAAGTGTGTGAAGGTATCAGTTGGTATGTGTGTTTGTGTGTGTTTCCGAGGCAAATCAATTTAAAATGATGCAGGCTGACAGAGGAGAGAATGGAGAAAGAATCTTTAGAAAAATGACTTCAGGGTGGAGTGAACCTGTGAACCCTCAGCATGAAAGCAGGGGTGGAGGAGGGCAATGAACAATCAGGCTCAGAGTGGAGTAAGGTCACATTTAATCATCCGTTTGCAGATTTGCCTGCCGACTCGTCTCGCATTCATGAAACTAACTGAGCTGAGCAGCTACAGCTAACCTCTGCTTTGTTAATGACTGGCTTTATTTGCACTCCTCATGTTATCACGTCGGAAAGATCAATATTACCAGATACAATCTTTTTAGACTGTCTAGATTAAACATTACATGTGACTGACCATGTGCAATCATGCCTTTTTAGTGATCATATATACGTAGACCTTTAAATAAGAGTGGAATTACAAAATAAGTTACAGATTTATCTTTTTTACTAATTTTCGGACTAAATACAACTTGTCCAACATGGTGTTTATGGTCTATTTGACAGGATGTAGTTGTAAGGAAATATAAGTATCGGGGGAAAAAAACAAACACCACACATTTATACATTTTCAGCTTGAATTTGACAGATGGCTAATTAAATGAGTATTTTTCTGCTCCTGTTTGTAGCTGTTTCCAGGGCTTTGAGATGCACATATAAATGGTCACCTTAATGAAGTTAAAAATGAGAGGGATGCTGAGAATAATAATCCGTGAAATACAGATCCTTTGGGATGTCATTTTTCAACAAGTCTCCTGTTGTCTTCAACAACTGAGATGTCATATTTTCTTGACTTTTCCAATCTCCAAAAAGTTTTTGTTGATTTCTTTTGTTCTGTCTATGGTAATTATGCACATCTAATCACTCTATGTAACTTCTGATAGCTGAAAAGGCAATAAATTAAAATTTCTTGGCAATAAATTGTGAAACATTTAGACTGCCTACATCTGCAAAACACTTTGCACAGCCTATATTGTGACAATCATTTCCTGGTGTTTATTTTGACTATATTTCTGTTTTAATTAACTGCCATCCTGGAGGGGGGAAAAATATCTGCACCAGCTTTTGTGTTCTTTCATATCCAGATCCAGTGTAATGGGAGTATGGAGTCAAACCACTGTGTCTGCAATTTAATTACTGTTATTCTGTTAACAAGCTCATTGTAATGTTGGATGGCTGGAGGCAGCATAAAGATAAAGTGGAGGTCAAGTAAAGAATATTTACAAATCACTTTAAACAGTCAGATTCATGTTAATGCATTTTACAAAGGAATAATTACAAAATATTTTTTCACTCGATTTGAAAGAGTGTACTGTTATGAAAATGTCACAAAACAGTCAGATGCCTCGTTGTAGGAATTTGAATTCTTTAATATCCATGTATAGCAATTTTAGTATTATTTTAGGTATGCCACCCCATTATCTAAAACTATGATTGGCTATCAGAGGCGGGACCTTAGTTCGAACCAACTGCTTGACGATTAAACCAGACTTTCATTAGTACGTGCAGTCTTAAACCTGAATGGCAGCAATGCACCGGAGTAGCACCTAGCCTGCCAAAAACAAATGTTAAAAATACAGTACCAGTCAATTAATCTGTTTACATTCAAGTGACAAAACTCTCCGGAGGCCATAGTAATTATGACATCGGGAGCAGAGGAGGAAATCAGGTAACGTTATTATAGAGCCACAAAAGAGGTCGGGGTGGGTAGGTGGGTGGGTGGGTGTGTCAACCATGTCGACTCTAACACAGGAGACTGCTGTTCGTTTCCCATTTTCTTCTGACAGTCAACAATGGTTTCTTTCAACCATGATGCGGACGGTCCCCTAACCTTAACGAAGTAGTAAGTTTAACCCAAACCCCGTTTTTTGCTATTTTCGTCTTTTTTTTTCTCTCTCCTCCTGCAGTTCCAGTTCATCTCTTTCATTCATTGTCATGCCCTCTACTCCCCCATTGCACTCCCCTCTTGCTGTCCTCACTTCCCCTCTCTTTTTAACTGCCTTTGGAGATTTTTAAAGGCTAGTCAGCAAGACTATGCTCTCTCTACTTTAACTTCATTACGTCCAATTAGGTGCCTTGTCCTTCAGTAGAGTTCAGAGTGGTGCATAGGTGTGGGACACAGCGGCTGCCTTGAGTTTGGAATTAAAAGAAAATAGCTTTATTTCTCGTTTCTTTATAGGCCTCTTTTATTTGCTACTGTGTATTATTTTATTTTGTTATCGTCACAATGCTGCATTTTATGCAGCCAATTTCTCCAGTCAACCAAATATCTACATTAAATGCTGTTCAATTTGATTCACTTGATGTAGCAGTTTTTTCAGTGTCATACATGAACTTTGTATAATTGTACAGCATAGTTGTTACCCTGCACCCAAAATAAATTGTGTATTATTAAAGAAATACATATACTAAATAAAAATGTCAAACTCAGGTTGGTTTACTAAATATTATAATCTCTATTTATGCTCTCATTTTGGCCATTTAGGTTTTGCGCTGGCAAAATGAAAGAAAATCTGTGCTACTAGTGTTGGGGAAATGCAGTGCGTAGTTTTTGCATGTTCATGTGCAGCAAAATACTGGATGGGGGAAAATAAATTTTGACCCTCATCATGAACATGTATTGCTATGACAATGAAAACTACTTTAATGACAATGAATTACAGCTTATTTACAGATGAATGTAAAGTTCAGTTTATGAGAGCCAACACCACAAAGCCAAAGCACAAGCTAGCAGCCCAGTAATGAAACAACACGAGTTTTCACATAATTAGTCTTACTGCTGTCTCTCTGTGGCCTACTGCTTGAATTTCTGTTATTTTCTGGGATTTTGCTGCTCACAGCAGGTCCATCACATTATAATCAAAGCAGCCAATCGTGTACTCATTATTTATATTTAAACTCAAATTAGTGATCCAAATGTTTATTATACTCTAACATGTGTGAGAGTTAAAAAAAAAAAACACACCAAAATCTCCCTTTATTCACAAATTAATTTTCAACCACCTTTTGGTTGAGCTGACATTCAACTCAAGCCTGTCCTCCTCTTAAAAAAAACAGTTTTGAATATGTGCATTGGTTTCTTCAAAATGTTGATTTCAGTAGCAGAGAACTTTATATTGTGCACCTTTGATTAAATTAAATGAAATCTTAAATGTCCCTGCATCAGGCAGTTACTTAAAATGAACTCAGCTGTGGCTGCTACTTATAAAGTATGCTCAGCATTATAACTAAATTGAAAACCAGCAGTGATGTAAACCTTTGCGGCTGCATCATTAATAAGTAGTAGGCTTATTAATTCTTCAGTCTCCAGCCTTCCAACCCAAAACGAGGATCTTTGTGATGGGTATTTTAAAATGAACCCTCCATTTGCAGATATTTTATATTTTTATCCCTAATCTTTATTTCCCCTCAAAATCAGTAGGGACCACAGCTGAATTTACCTGTTCAGTTTGTTTTATAAACTGTTTGACTCTTAATGTGTTAGTAAATTCAAGATGCACATTTGTCACAAAGTGTTTTACACTAAAATTCCATTCAAAAGATACATCAAACAATGTATGAAAACGGCAAATGTAGAAGACAGTATAGATTGTTCCAGTCTGAAGAAAATGCTGGGACTGATGAATTCTTCAATTTTAACCAACAGGTCAGGAGGTGAAATAGTATTCCCTCTAAATAACATACCTGCTCTAATTTGCCATAATTTGTGCTCATGGAACCACTGCTTTCAACTTTTATTTAGTTTGTTTATAACCCACTGGGCTGTAGCCATGGCGAGACTGTAATTTGCAAAAATCTTTTAAGATGAAATGATTGAGCCAGTTAGTAGAAAAGAACTTCTTGCAAAATACCCACCATTTCACTTATTTCACCATTTCAAGTATTCACTTAAGTCTTATATTGCACAGGATTTTATATCACTGACACTAGGCACTGTTTCAAGCCTGTGTTTTGTTCCGAGACAAATCTTTGCACTAGGCCTCACTGCTCCTTTTAGCCCCATGTACCAAATGTAGTGAAAACAACAAAAGCTTTTTAGGCTTGTACCACTACAGAGGCACTGCGGCATCTCAGAACTCATCCATTCTATTCGGCAGTGTAGGTGAGATTTCCCATATGTCTTCATTTTGTGTCCAACTCCGCAGAAACACAGCAGAAGTGAATGTGCGTGGAGCTGATGGATTGCACCCTGAGTCATGCATGACTTAGCATCTCGTTTGTTTCCCCCGCTAGCATAGACGGTGGAACAACGGCAGGATTTACACAGACACAAAAAGGTAAATGAGCTGACTGTTTCTGTTGAGGTCACAGCTTTTTTTTGGAGGTTTGTATATCTTTTTATATCAGTAGTAACACATGTGCATCATTTTCATGCCAGTGTTTTTGTACAAGTATCATGCAGAAAAGGTGAAATACTCTTTAATCCCACTAAACATTTTGAAAAAGAAATATTTCGGTCTATATTTTAAAAGGCATCTGTATTTATAAAAGGCAACAGAAAAGTCAAATAGATCCAGTTAGTCAATTGTGTCTGATTTTCCAACAAATGTACCAACAAAACCTAAAATCGTATTTGCCAAGACAACTGAGGCCAAATGCATAAAACTCTGTCGGTTCACGACTAAACTGTGCGTACGCACAAACAGAAAAATGCATACGCATTTTCATCAAGTGTATAAAGCCGTGCGTGGACACAATCTAAATCAGAGTCCGATTTCCACTCCCTGCATATCACTGCTCCTGCCTGTTCCACTCATAACACCTGACAAAAAAATATCTGTGAGGTTCTCCACCAGTGTCAAAAGATTAACCACAGCTGTGGCTATTTATAGCACCCATATCATTAATACATCACATGTATCTGTAAACCATCATCTGCAGTGGTATCTCTATCATCATGATTAAACATGAGAAGGACATGAAAATGTCATTAACACTCATTTATACATCTGGTTCCTGGCTCCAAAACAAATGAATATTGGCTGCTATTTTGTTAGAAAAGTCCTAAATAAAGCACATTCCCCAATTAATTTCAATGAAGCTGGTATCTGCGCTGCTTTGGAATTATATATGGTTACTACGCTTCTGTGTGGTGGAGTACTGTAAAACTTACAAAGTGACACTTTTCTGGTATAATATGGAACAGCTTGTCAAGGCTGGTTGGTTTTCAAGCCATTCCTAGTAAATGGTGTCCACAAAGTGGATTTAAATCAGAGCCAGCATACTGGAAAATATTTGACAACATGTTTTTGTTTTCACCATGGGTTTATTAGGAGAGCTAACATTTTTTTCCCCACTGGCCAACCATGGTATAGCAACATAAAGGAAACAAAATATCCCATCCACAGACCACCATTATAAAAGACATTTGAACATCTTTTGACAAGACACCTTGAATGGCACACACGGTCTGTTATTACTCTCTGAAACAGGAGTTTTCAAACCATTAAGGTTTGCTATTCAAAAACTTCACTCAGCTCAGAAAAGTTTACATTTGTGTCATCTCACTGTAAAAGCACAGTTCAGCAAGGACGAGGATGAAAGTGCCTGTCATGGGCCAAACAATCCCAAAGCCATCCAAGAAAGAAAACTTTTGTTTGGCATGCACTGAAATGCATGTTTAAATGAATGGGATCATAACACTGCATGGTTATTGCAGGAGAAAGCATTTAAAGCATCAAATGGACCTTTAGCCATCAGTCGATGCAGTAAAATGCAATGTATGAATCAGATTTTCTGAAATCAGTGTATATGAGGCACATGGAGATGCATAGGATCTGCTGTGGACACCAAATAACCTTGTTACAAATTTTCCGGGAGAAAATATATTAATAACCCTGTTAGAGTGAAAAAAATACATAACTGTTCCACTGTGAACCCCTCCTTCTCCCCCCAGATAATGACATTTCAGTGGGAGCAAATGAAATGGGCCAATTTTCAAATTCATTACAAACTCAGTTCTGAAAAGGAATGAAAAAGTAGGAAACAGAAAGAGAGAAAGGAAAGAATAAGACAAATGATAAACATTGACATTGGCTTTGTATCTGTATGGTTTGTGTGTATCTGTGAGAGAATGTTTGTTTCATATATGCATGCCTTGTCTGTGCCTTAAGGTGTGTACATGGATGCTTCGTGTGCTTTTTGTCTGCCTCTGTGTGTATGTAGATACATGCTTTCTGAAAATTTTTGTGTGATGTGTGTGTCAGTGCGTTATGTGTGCTTTGGGCATGCCTTTTTTTTGACGTGTGTGTGTGCGTGCGTGCATCAACTCAGCCCAAAGCCAAGCTGACAGACAGCTTCCCTCTGAGGAGCCCCTTAGTGTTTCTGATTGATCGTCATAATGCCAAGGTACAGGCCCTGTCCTTGGTGCCTATGCTAATTGCAGGCTCATGCATATTTATGAGCTCCTTGGGAATCAACCAGCTAAATAAAGGATGAGGCCGTTGGCTTGGAGCTGCGTTCACCACTGACTGATTGATTAGAAAGAGAAAAAAAGAAAAGAAAAAAAAAAAACTGCCTATAAAGACCGGTGTTTTTTTATTTTTTCATTCTCTTCAGCTCAGTGATCATAATGGGAGCTTGTGACTTGTAGAAGAGCAAACAAAAAGCGGAGGTCTCAAGATTAAATGGAGTTAACAAATATAAAAATTTGATATTTAATAAAGAAATAACTCATCAGCACTACATGATGAATCCCTGGAGCACATCTATGAATTGTTTTGTCCATAGTAATCTAAACACCCTTGCCTGTAATGAAAGGAGACCATTCCTTTGTTGTTTATATCCCTACACTTTTTGAATAGTTTACTCTCACTAGAAGATCATCTAATTCACAATAGATATTTTTCAGACTTACTTGCTCTATACTCCCTGCATTTCACAATTTCTGTTTTGTTATCAGTTTTAATTCTATTTTGTTGTTCTTTTGTCTGTTACTACCCTGCCTGTTTGATATTTTGTGTTTGTGTGATTGCTTTTAATGTGAGGAACTTTTGTAATTTTTTTTGAAAAGTGCTATATAAATATATATAATTTCTTACGTGCTACATTCTGTACTTAAACTGTAAGAGAGTTTACATATTTATTGATTTCCTTTTTCTATTTTAGCTGACAAATCATTTGTCTCATCCTGTGTCACCTTTCTACTCCTGCTTTGTGCTGGAATCCATGGTGGAAACCTATCCAGGGATGTCTGCCCTTTAGCCATGATGCTAGCTAACAACAAGGTCAGCAACAACAATGTAGACCTCAAAACATAAAAAACCCACAAAACAAATACACAAAAAAACCTCTCATGTACAGTGTACGTCATATTGCTGTGTGCCAATTGCTTGCACTAGCAGAAGGGTACAGAGGTGGGTTTACTGTTTTTGTTATGTTACATCTTTGCGGACTGAAAAAGAAGCACTTCATGGACTTGTACCTAATCACAGTTCAAGCCTGGTAAGAGGGAACACGAGGGATTGGGCCTAATTGCAGACACAGAGGCAGAAGCAGAGCTGGTGCAGTGCAATGGTTTAATAAAAGAAAGTACAAATACTTACAGGGGTGGTCAGGCAGGCAGGGATCAAAACCAACCGGCAGTCCAAACACAGGCAAACAAATCCAATAGGAGCAGGCAGAAAATCCCATGTCCAAATACAGGCAAGCACAAGGAAAGATGGCTGGAACGCAAGGCACATGAACCAAGACGAACTGACACAGAACAAAGGAAGTACACAGACTTAAATACACTCAGGTGAGGGGAGTAAACGAGACACAGGTGATACTAAATCAGGGCGACGCAGATAATCAAATGTGGTGGGAAAAGCAAACAAAGATGGGAAGTAAAACTACACAAGACACATGAGGCAGCGCACTACAGAATAAAACAGAAAATAACAAAACCCAAGACCCAAAACCATGACAGTACCAGATCATGATCGGGTCTGAAGAATCACTGTACCAGATCTTGTTTGATTCTAAAGCCTGAGACTGTAAGACTGTTCAAAGCTGTGCTAGACAGTATCACATTGGGCCTTAAGGCAGTAAGAAGTGTTAACTTTTGGGAGTTTTTAGAGAGAGAGAGATTTTGCCTCAGTATCCATAACACCAGTATTTCAAGTGGGAAAATAAGAGCAAGTTTAAAAATTGGTGCTTAAGCCAAGGTATGCGATCTGCATGTTATATACAAAGAACAACACTTGAAGGTTCAGCGAAGGCTTTAGTAGAATCTAAAAGTGATATTACAGATTGCAACCATTTGAATACCACTCGCCTCACCCTCCCCTTCCAAGCGTGTAGGAGAAACTACAGTGGCAGCGAAACTCGTGAAAAACGTGAATGACCCTCTACTTTAGTGCCAGTGTTTGGTTTGTCTGTTCTGGGCTACTGTAGAAACATGGCGGTGCAACACTGCGACCACCATGGAAGGGGACCCGCTCCCTATGTAGATAAAAAATGGTTTATTCTAAGGTAATGAAAACACAACCATTCTTATTTACAGGTGATTATACACTAATGAAAACATACTTGTAAATATTATATTCAATTCAATTGGGATTTATTGGCATGGGAAACAGATGTTAACATTGCCAATGCATGTGTGAAATAAAAACAAACAATAAATGTGCTATTAGAATATATACAGATAAGTAAGATAATAATATAATAATAATGATAAAAAATATTGACTTGCAGTTAAAAATACAAATATAAGTAAGTGAAAACTACATAAACATATTCCATATTCCATTTCTGCCAATAGCGGCTCCTAAATGTTACACACTGGTCCTTTAAGAGCTATAGGATCACAGGTATATTTTCTCATGTCATCCCTCAGATAAATGCAGAAAATTTGAATTCATAATTAGAGGCTGTAAAGAGAGAGATGAGATCACATTCAAGATTTTGGTCCCTTTATTTCATGTAACCACATTTCAAACAACTAAACAACCAATGGTAATGGCATCACCAGATCTAAACAACACTTTGCAAGACAAATAATCATCAGAATAATAATTATACAAAAGAAATTTACAAATTCAGGCCAAAAAAATGTCAAAGAAAACAAACAAAATATATAATACAGATGAACGACCATGAACCAAGCCAATAAAATAAAGCCGTAGTGGGAATAAAAATGATAAACATTTCTGGCATTCACATTGTCTTCAATACAACACTCTTACTGTCTTTGTCTTGATATGTCCATTTAGAAGCCTGACTGGACTCCAGCAAACAAAAATAACATAAGCGCAGACTGAACAGTTTGCCACAACATTTTGCCACAAGTATGCCAGTTCTGGTCAAGAGCATTGACACCTACGAGCAAACTTTGCTAACTAAACAAATGTTCACCAGACCTTCACCTTTGTGAAATGTGAAGTTTCATTCCAAACTGGGTAATCAATTGTCTCAAAATACTGACAGCTGTTGGTATGAATGGACGGCTGACATACAAGTAAATCACATTATGGGTTACAATTAGTTTTTTTTAAGCTATTGGCTTACAAAATTACTTTTGTCATTAGTTTCAATGATTCTTCTAAAACAGATCTGATATTTGAAAATGAAGCCCTTAATCTGGTGTCATGTTCTTTTATCGGCCATATTACCTCAGCCTACACTTTCACTATGCTTTAGTCCCCAAAAGTGCCCAAGAATCCCTAAATATTATCGCAGTTCTTTTGACTCAAAACAGTTCAGAGGGTGCTAAAACAAAAACAGGAAGTGCATCTTTCAAATTAGCTTGTTGTCTTCCTCACATCTTCAAATGGGCAACAGAGAAAGTAAAACATTAAAAGACAAAAGTCTGATCAGATGAGGAGATAATGGGAAGCTGAGGTCAGCGTCACATCCTGTATAATTCTCATTAACTCCCACTCTCCAACACATGTCCTTTTGAGCTGCAGTGGCAACTGAACTGTCAGCCATGTTGACCTTCTTCCACCCTGGGGTCAACCATCAACTGAGATAATAATAATTTCCTATTAGACTGAGGAGTGAGTTTGTCAAATGAATTTTTAAACCTGCACACCTCAATGGGCTTAGAAAAAAGCAAATTTGTTTGAGGCTTTGTTTACAGAGGAAAAGTAAATGTGACCTGTCTCTTTGCCTTTGTGTTGTAATTTTAATGATAGATGGCAGGCTCGGAAAACGGTCTAATCCCCAAGCTTCTTTTTCACTGAAATGTATCCAGAATGCATTACATGAAACATACTATGGCTTATGGATCTGATCTAAATCAAGGAAACTTAACAAATCTATCTTTTTAATCACCGTGGGTAAACTTTACACTGCAGTCTTTCATGTCCAATTCTGATTTGCAACTAATTTCAGAATTTCTTTGAATGATCATATTTTAGAGACTAACGCTTGTCTAATACTAATATATAATGGGAAAAACAATGTGCGCAAAGATGTCATGTTTCCCTGTATGTATTTTGCATTGCAAATACACAATTTTCATAGCCTAGGTTAAGTCCAAATATTCAAAACCAACTTTATAAATATACAAGCTACACTGTATTTATTGATTGCTTTTAATAATTTCAGTCTATTTCAGTTAATAATTTATCCCAGTTTGTTCATTGTCTTTTCAGCAGTTTCAAGTCAAAGCAAGTATTCAAAACCACATAAACCAACTGGACAAAAAAAATAAATAAATAAATAAAAAATAGAACAAGTAGAATACATTTTGTTTAGTTTTTCATCTGGAATGACCGTATGGATGTCTTCATTTTCATCAAGTACATATGTGAGTGCAGTTCATGCCACATAAGAGATGCAGGGTGACCTGGTTGTTTGAAAAAGTGTCCTGTACCCAGAGCATCACAAGTTCAAACCAAACAGCCATGTTCTTTCTAAAAGTCTCCTTAAGGATACAACTTAATCTGCTTCCTCATTGTAGGTCACTCTGAATGTGGGCGTCAGCTAAATGTACAATATGCAAAAATATAAACATGTCAGTTTGTAGTAAGGTGACATAAGACTTTTTTCCAAACCATAATCACAGAGTTGCTGAAAATGACACTGACACAGCTTTTTAGAGTGATAGTGTTTTGAAATGATAACCTTTATTTGTAATGTGTCTGGTGCATGTTGTTTGTCTGTTTGTTTGACTGTGGTTGTCTTATCTTATTTACAGTAAGGGTGGATGCACACTATAAGACTTTGACCAGATTGACTTTACATAAAGCCATCCAAAAACATTTATGAAACTTTTTTTTTCTTACAACCCCGATTAAAAAAACAAAACAAAACAAAACAAAAAAACCTGGAACAGAGATAACAACAACAACAAGATTTGGTCTTTTTTTCTTTTGTCTGTTTAGTGCTGTGGCATGCCACTTCTTCCTGTTTTAACAGTATTTGCAACCGTTTTTTCCCCCAGTAAAAGCAAAACTGTTTGTCAAAAGAAAGCCATAAATGACTTTGCTTTGATGCAGTATGAAGGAAAAGAAGCCATACTAAGAATTTTTGTAACCAATTACTGAATTACAAGTATCATTAGCATTTAAATGTGACGCATGTCAAGAGGCCCTAGCTGCAAGGAAATTCATCAGCTTGTGATTTCAAAGAAAAATGCCAGAAATATTAACACGGTTTTTGCTTTGATCCAGCTAAGTGAATCATCAATAACAACATCCACATTTCAGCTAAACTCAACCAAACAAGTTTCATTACTTTCTATAAATACTCAGGGTGGATAAATATTGGAGTCCAAAATGCAGAGTCAAGGCATCACTTGAACCTCAGCTAAATGTGAATGTTCCCAAAAAATCTTCGAGTGTGCATCCAGTCTTAAGAGGGAGACAACATTCAAGGCGTAGAATATATCTAAAAAGTTAATACTGTACAATAGTCACATCACAGCCCAGCAGAGAGGACAGAGAGAGAGAAGGAAAAAGTTGCGTTTTTTTAAACATCTGATTTTGTTTTTCAACACATCATTTTTTCTTTTTTCTTTGTACAAGCATGTAAAGTCCCCAGTCTCGCTGAAGCGATAACACACATGAAAATCACCAGTGTGTATGTTTGACACTTTTTTCCCCTCTTCTGTACAGGTTGTGTGTGTGTTGTCACAGGCACACACATAGATAGATACACACACACACACACACAAACACACACACACACTCAAATATGCAAGCACCCAAGCATGCCCTCTCACACACTCAAACACACACACACAGGCACACATGCTTACAGGTTGGGTTCGGGTCAACACAAAGCAGTTTTGCACTTTGTGTATCCCAGTGTTGCGTTGAGAATGACAGGCAGCTTCAACGGCGAATCAGAAAAGAGAATTTCAGCTCACAGCCAATCAGAAGGAGCTGAGCGCCTCTAGCGCCACTTCATAGCAGAACTTATACTGTTCCTGTGAACAGAATGAAAAGCAAAGTTAAGTCATCTGCAAAATTATTTCTTAATTGTTATACATTGCCAAGCAAATAAGTACCTTTATTTAATTTCTAACAAAATCTTTAAATTTAACTTTCCCTGAGCACCAGCTAAAGTTGGGAAAAAGTTGCTCTACCTTAATTCAATACAAATGTATTCATCCTTGTAAAGGCCACCCAGATCAACAGATATATATACACACAGTGGAAAGGAAAGAAAGAAAAATACTTTGAATATAAAGAAAAAACATTCAAAGGCTATAAGCTTAAAAAGCTTGAAAAATATGTGTGGAATTGGTGATAAATAAATTAACAAATAACTATAAATCTTTAATCAACAATCTAAAATGACACACAAGGTAATGAGGCCGTACAAAAGCATAAAAAAAGAGGAATTGAGAAGGCGGGCTTGCTTGTTAAACTTTCGCTATCCTTTGTTTTCCAGATCTGATAGAGCTGTACGATAACTGTAGGATGTGAACTGCAGAACTTTACCACCCCTACCTCCATATCCTTACTTACATGACTGATTACATAAAGGATGCACTACTTCCTGCATTGACAGTGAACACTGACTTCTGACCGAACTTTGGCATTGGATGTACAGTAAATATGAAAACAAGGCTGGCACATGCATAGTTATGTATTAACATATAAGGTCTAGGCAATACGATTTAAAGTCTAAATCACAAATAATTGTCACCTTTATCTCTAATTATATATGGTAACTTTTTAATGCATCAGTACGTGAGATTTTCTTTCTCGTGCTTGCTTTATTTTTAAAAGTTTGTCTAGATTTTTCCAGTATGAACATTTAGAGATTGGACTGGACTTCTGGCTAAATGTTTGGTTGAATGTCTTGTTAGATGTCACTGGTTATTGTCTGTTCTCACTCTAGTATTTATTTATTGAAAAGTCGGTAAGAGATTCACAATGTTGGAAATGCAATAAATTTGGTCAGTTTTCCAGCCCTAGTATGTATGTTGTTATGTCTGTATATCTATGTAGGTAAGCAAGTAGATATTTACTGTATGTATGAAGTGTGTGTACAGTATGTGTCCGATGAAAGTTAATACTTCTATGTGAAATTAAATCATAAGACCTCCTTAAGAGTTTTCATTATCAAAACCACCTGCATACTGATCATCTCCCAATAAAAATGTGTGTGTGTGTGTGTTGTGAGTCCTCACCATAGTCTCCACCATATTAGTCTTGTTGTTCCTCAGTGTTTTGACGGTGTGGAAAACATCCACAATGTTCTGCTGCTGGATCATCTCATTGATGCTGCAGATGGCACAGAACGTTCCAGAACGCCCTCCACCGGTACTGCAGGAGGAGGAAGGAGGGGAAGAGTGGGAAGGAGGAAGGACACAAGATCTTCAGCATCAAACAACAACATTGTCATCCTGGAAACCTAGGTGTGTAAGCCAAAATGCATGCTGATCATAGAAAGAAAAAATAAGAACTGGAGAGCATGAGAGTTGAATCAAAGACAGAAAATGGTATAATTAAGAAAGAGAAAGAGAATGTAAAAAAATGTCTTTCAGACCAGCTGCTTTGACTAGCTGCTTTAAAGTCAGAGATGTTCACTTCCCTCTTTTACAGAACAGCAGGACTTGCCTTTTCCCTTTTATCACCCTGGGAGCCCTGCTTTTTAAAATGTGTTTATCATGGAATTCAATGTTTCCTTTCAGGCATTTCTCTTTTCCTCAGAGTTACTGTCCTGCCTCTGCTTTGTTGCAGCTGCTGTGTTGAGGTTGATTGTGTCAGCCTTTCAAAAATGCTCTTGAAACCTATGAACCCCAAACTGAGAAAACTTTCAATGGGTTTTAATTCAACTTAATAAAACAGGTTACAAGAGGAGCAAGATTTGTTTCTTTGTTGTGATTGCATTTCAAGCATAGGCCCATGTTTGTGTGTAGGAGGAATAGTTTTCTGTTTAGAAAAGGCAACATTTTTAGGTTTAAGGGTATGGGAAAAGGTTAGAGTGGAGTCTGTACTCCCAAGACCAACAACTGCATCGGCCATTTTCGAAAATGCCCAAAAAATGACATGTTTACGTTCAAGTGACAAAAAAGTGGGCTGGGCCGGCCATCGCCATCTTGGCAGCGTGTCACTCGGCCCAACTCCCAGATAACCACAATGGGCAAAGAGGTGGATCGTGGGTGGAGCCCGAGGTGCCTGGGTGCTGAAACATGCCCACCTAGCTCGAAGTCACCAAGCTAGCTAAGGCTAAGAAGCTAGCCGGCTAACCCTGTGGTATGCGGTTGACAGTCCGCGGTTGGTACCCAGTCGTCATCCCAGCTTACTCTTGAGGTAAATTAATCTGAAACTATACAACAAAACCTGAAATAATGATTTGTCTGTTCTTGAGATTATACTACACAAGATTTAAATTGCATCAATGTTTTTGAAATATATAATTATGGAAATTTGCAACACTAGATTTTGCCTAAACTTGCAGAAATTTGGCCAGTGTTACCGTGAATTAGCATAATGTTTACTTAATACATGTCTATGTAATAACGTTACTTTTAATAAGTTAACGTTAATAAGTTAATGTTAAGTTACTGACATCTGATTGCATAGTCATAATTATTAGTGCCGCTTTTCTTAGCCTATTAAGGAATTATACCAAACAAGAAAATCTGCAGTTCGATTCTCAGTGCGGAATGTGTCGGTGCATAACGGCTTACAGATAGATTGTAAATCCCCACACCGCTATTTTGGTTTGTGCACTGCCACCGACAGCACTGTGCGAAATATGACTGTTGAGATTGAGAAAGAAAGGCACTTTGTTACATATTTGTTACAAGATGTTTATTTCTTTCAGTCCAGCTGATTTTACATTGTCTGTCTTCAAAGGTTTGTTTATGTGTGTGTGTTTATAAGATATTAGGCAAAATAGTAAAGATTTGTCAAACTTCAGGTTTGTCAAAAAAACAGGTTCAAGTGAGTTAGCTTTATGGCTGTTTTTGTAAAATGTCAATATTCTGATTGGTTGATTGCATTTTAATCTATTTTGAAATACACACAAACCTGTTAGTCCTACATAGGGAATGGTGAGTATTAACATGCTGACCATAAATCACCACCTGTCCTAAAACTGTATTGCTTTGAGGCATTTCATAAAAACAAATGATTTATTTGATATTAAGAATCTACTTAAGATTCCAAGAAGAAATTCTAATACAAACAATAAGCCTTTTTTTCTCTTACCATGTATGGGTGAAATATTACAAAAGCTGTACCACAAAGAGAGAATAATACACAAAGCCTAACTATGTTTGTAAGAGAGGGATTAAGGTTCTCGGAAATGCAAATCACTGTACAGAGTACATACACGTTCCGGAAAGTCAAATTTGAGATATTATAAGACTTTTTTAATGCTACCCAAAGTGAAACAAGTACAACAATAAAAGTTGAGAAAAGGCTAAATGAGACAAAGAATGACAGGACGTGACAGAGTGAACATGCAGTACAAAGAAACCTGTCACTGCATGGAGCAAAAGAATATGAGGTCTACTAATGGATTTAAGACATTTGAATAGATTTATTCACCTTAAATTTTAGAGTTTTTTTAGACTTCATACAGAGGATACCTTGATGTAATGGACAAAAATGCAGTTATACAAACATATTTGTGTGTATACATTGTGTGTTTACTGGCTATGTGGTCCATTCACCAGTCAGCATTCAGACCACCTACCATGAAAAGGGCTCCAGACTTTCTTGTCTCACCTGGTTCCAGCTGAATTCCTTCAGTATTCAGACTGAATAAAACATTCAGCTACTGCGAGGTTGAGTGGCAGCCATCACAAAAATCACCCACTGCCTGCCTACTCTCGCATTAGCAATTCCAGGACCGGCCACAGTTTGCTCTCCAATCAGGATATCTTAGACGGTGTCAGATTAGTGGTCAATTTTCCGGATTTTATTAACTTTCTTATTCTTGCTGAAGGCCTATAATTTAATGCTTTCAAGAGTGGTAAAGAAGGTTAAAACAAACAATAGAAAATATTTGTTATTTATAAAACTTTTAGTGAAGGTTAGTTTCATTCTTTTGACAAGCTTTTACAGTGAATCAGGAATTTAAATGCATGCCATAATATGCTTAACACCCACAAGCTAATTCAGTATCACACTGAAGTGTATTTATACTTATAGCTCCTCTTTTTTTGTGGAGGTAAAACAGATTTCTCTCACATTTTCATAGCTTATATAATGTCCAGTTTTTAATAACTTTCTTATTCTTGCTTAAGGCCTATAATTGAATCCTTTCAAAAATGGCAAAGAAGGTTAAAAAAAACAATAGAAAATATTTGGCATTCATAGAATTTGCTACTAGACCAATGATTGAAAACCTTTTTCCCTCAGAAGCCCTTCAAACACAGTGATACCTCTACCTCATGAACTAATAATTTTCAGGTTTTATTAATAAAAAAAAAAAATGTCATGTGTAAATCTATTTTGGAATGGGACACAGTACCTCAGGTATTCATTACACTGGGTTTGGATATTAATATTTGAGACTAAAATTTAAAATGCAAAAGTATTCCTTATGCACTTCTTTTCTGGCTTCATGTTAGTTTCAGTTTTTTTAGATGCTGGCTTCAGTGTCAAAAGATAATTTCTAGGTAAGGGCAAAAAATGAGAGCAAATACATTTTACATCAGTGCTGTCAGATACATCCTAGGGCTAAAATACATTAAACCTAATTACTGAAGAACAACCAGCAAACCAAATAAAATCAAGACAGGTCAAGACTCAAGTGGTACTGAGGTACTGATGGTCAAAGCAACTGAATAACTTTCACAAATTGTATGTTTGGTAGCTTATTAACCTCAGTATCAAACAATAAGCCCTTTCATTCATAACAAGTACCAGCTCACTGGAAAAGAAACTGCCACAAGCATGCAACTGAAGCCACCGAAAATTTCATTTGCAAGTGAAAAGTATTTATTTCCTTTAATGGCTGGTGTAAGTTGTGGCAGTCCATGCTGGTGCTTTTGGTTTAGTACTTGGTTAGTGGTGATAAAAGGCAAACTGCAATCGACATGTTCCTTTATAAAAAGCAGGGAAATATCATTTTTTTGTGAAATGACCAAAAACTCTTCATGTGTATGAGGTGTTAAGTTTGTGGCAACAGCATGAACTGGATATACTATTTTCTTCTGTCTGTCACTTGAAAAGTTCAGCAAATTTAAGTTAAAGTAAAATTTCCGATTATCACAACTTCTTATCTTCATAGGTTTGGTCATCGTTTATGTCAGTTAACATAACATTGCACTCAATAAAATAATTCCTTAACATGGGAACATCGCTAAAAAGAAGTTCAATAAGGCAAGAAACATGAGACACTAATACAGGTTTCAATAAACAAACCTCCAGGTTAGCCAACAATTATTAACCAAATGTTAACAGCCAAATTATTACCCAAACTATCTTTCGTAAACATCCATTACAATTTTACAGATTTACATCCTGATTTATCCTACCATACTTGCTGTAGTTTTGAACAGTTTTCCTGTGCAATGATGGATTTTTACCAACATTAAGGGCGTGCTCACTTGCTCTATGCTTAACACCCCCAAGCTAATTCAGTGTCACGCTGCAATTTCAGAACTAAATCCTGTGCACTAAAGATCTAGACAAAACAATTTGGCAGTCAATGTAGCTGGTTACTTTGTGAGAGAGATGTTTGATGTTTGATTCAAGTTGTTTATGAAATACTTGGAACCACATTTTTTCAGATATGAACTGCTACATGTTGTGAATACTTTAGGAATCTGCAGGGACAAGACAACACAAAATATTTGTTATTTTCCTCTATCTAAAATACATATCTATATACTTTTAAATAAATACAGCACAGACACATTGATGTGTTAAGTGTGCTGCTCCTCACAATTCTCTAACAGGTTCCCCCAGTGTGATTTGCTGAAAATGAGACATGTGCTCAGCATTAAAGACCCATCAGACTCCAACCTCCAGGACAAAATAATCAATTTTCACCAGCTACTGATTGAACCATCATGTTTCTCCTTATCTCTGGTATTACTGAGTCTGTGAAATCAATAGCTGGGGCTGATTAGCCAGTGTAGCTGACTTTAGCCAGAAGCGGAGAAAGCTTGCAACCCCGTCACTCACAGTTACTGCGGTTGAGCGTAACAGTCAGGGTAGCAGGTCGGGTAGGGTAGGGCGATTACAACCAAAGAATTTCGCTCCCAAATAACTGTTTTTTACCTTTATTTATCTGCCAGTATTTGCATTTCACATCATTTTCATTTTCTTGTAAAACAACAGATGCACATATAAGAAGTTAAGCCCATGAAATCAGTAGTTATCGGTATTGATTTGACCTAGGTGTCAAAGAGATATGTATCTCTGTCACTATCTATATTCCTATAAGACACTAGGGGTTTAACCATTGATTCTGTGTATAAGCATTAATAGTTCACATTAAGATCCACCAGTCATGTTATTTTTTAGCTAGCAGCACTGATACTGGCTCCTACTGTTTCTTTCAGTGACAAACTATTTAGGCCTTGCAGCTAAAAATGCAAATGATTTCATTAAAAAATATGTAAAAAAATTACTACTATGAACATAAAGTGACTTGATCATATGCATCGTAGAAAAGGTTTCAGTCGTAGTCATCTGGACACTGTTTTCAGAATCAAGACGTTTCGGCTCCCATCCGGAAGTCATTCTTAATTGTGAAAAAATTGGACGGGAACTGGGAATTTAAGCTAATCTGAGTTACATAAGCCCTGCCCTCAGGAGGGAATCTGCCTGAGTATCTGTTAATAGCTAGTTTCACCTGAAACTGACCTAATAGTTTCAAGATGGCCCAGTGATCAGTAATCAGGCCTATTGTTCTCTGGCTGCATCTACTTCATCACTGTTAAGTGATGGGAGCCGAAACGTCTTGATTCTGAAAACAGTGTCCAGATGACTACGACTGAAACCTTTTCTACGATAGAACACTCCTGGACGAATGAGGGACTACACCGTCTTGATCATATGCAGCATAAAAATCTAAGGTATAAACTGCATATTTATAAATAATTTAGAATTATTTAAGTTATTATTTTATTGTTACTGTTATTATTACTGTTATTATTATTTTTTGCTATTCTTTGAGTTTACATTAGACACAAGTGGTTTTAACCATAACAGCTTGTATTTAAAACTCTCTCTCTTTCACACAGAGATAAAAACAAAACCTCAGCGCAGCTAGAAAAAAAAAAACAAATCAATGCCAATTCTGATTGGTCCAATGAGCTGTGACAGAGGAAGCTGATTGGATGAGCACCAGTGATGTGCTTGAGGCAATGTTTGAGTGTGTGTGTGTTCTTGTTAGCGAAGTTCCCTGTAATCTCTCGTCTATAGATTTTACAGCCTCTGTTTCCCTCCCTCATTATCAGCTTCATTTGTTCTGCTCAGACAGGAACTGTATGGAGCTGAGCAGTGTTTGTGTACAAACACAGTCATATACATGCGTGTGTGTAATCACTATTATTTAGGTTTTTTTTCCTATTACTATCACTAATACTACTCAGGACACCACTATTGACGTTGTACCTAACTTTTACTGTTGCTGCTCCTGTAACATTTTACTCCTGTTATAACCCACTACCATATACAGTTATATAATATATATCTCAGAACAAAAACTGATAAAGAACCTAAATTTATCGAAGCTGACAGCGACTTGTGTGACTTGAAGCTCCATGTTGCAGACTGAGGTTACCATATCTAAAACAGATAAAACGGGAGAATAACAAATGTATTTGAAGCTTAATAAGGGAATGCAACGTCCACTCGTATGCTATCAAAACCACCACATTGTTGTAATTCAGTTGTATGTATTGCCAACAATTGTTACCAGCAAAATTGTGATACTGCTGTGCTTGCATGAAATCAATACATTCACAAACATTGCATTTTGGTATAAAATGTGTATAAAATCAAAAGTGCTCAACCAAGTTTCACTATAATCCATTTACTTTATGTACGTATATGGTAACTCTACCAATGCCTTATAGCTTAAAATTGAGCCGGATATAATGTAAAGACTTACATATGCAGGTCTTGGTGTGTGGGCGATCTATAATGTATCATCCAAGACTACTACAGAACAACAGAGACATAAGGTCTAACTCTTAAATTAATGTGATAATCTCTGTGCAATTTGTGGATTGTAGGCTTAGAAAAGGCACATCTTAACTCAGTTTTAGACATGAGCCAGGTTGACATTGTTTTTAAACTATAATGAATTAGTACCTTCTTTTAAAGCATTTAGGAATAGTCCTTTTAAACTTTTTAGACCAGTGCTGTGTATGTTTGGCTTCCTTATAGTAAACTAGAGCTATATAAGTGACATACCTGAACTGACATAAATGTTGAGTTTAGGCCATCTATATGTTTGACAGATCAGTGGAGGAAAATAAAGCATGAAAGAATGGCCCCAGATAGAAGAATGGATGAGTCTAGAAATACCATATCTTCTACTCGCATTATCTTAAAGGGGTGTGTGTGTGTGTGTGTATGGTTCTATGAATATGTGTTCATGTGTGTGGAGTGAACATTTGTTTTGTAATAAATCTGTGTGTGCGTTCTTTTAGAGAAAGTGCACTTTATCATTGTTAAGTATATCTCAACATCTTTCACACACACACACACTCTAAGGGCACATTTGTCTTTCTACGATTTTGTGTTGATCTATCATCCTAGTGAGCAGCGCTTGTTCCAGTCCTCCTTTCTTCCGCTTCCTACTATTTCATTACATGTTATGGAGTATGTGCATCTACATGTGTGTGTCTGTGTGTGCGCGTTGAACTTACAGGCAGTGTACCACGGTCCTCCCGTCTCCTCCGTCATACTGCTCCTGCCACTTAGCCAACCTCCTGACCAACTGGAGGATAGAACGTTTAGAGAGAGGGGTGTCCCTGTAGGCCGGCCAGCCGATGAACTGGAAGTGCTGCACCAAGCGGTAACCGTCCTGTGGCTGAAGAGAGAGGTGTGAAAATTAGGCCTTTAATCACCACAGCTGTCATCACCACAATCAATGTCATGCAGTTATTCCATGGGCAATGTAAAAGTAGATAAACAACTAAAACACCTTGCAAGTGCTACAGTATGTGTAACACTTTATCAGTAAGTCATGAATCATGAATCCACTTGTCTCCCCAGAGAAAAGAATGTGTTTGTAGGTCTAATTTCAGGATCAGATGACAATTTTTCATTTTACCCTCTGTAGTGTGTCATAGTGGAGGACACTATTCTGCATCTAGAATGCCTCGTTAGGCTAGCATGTCAGAATTATTTTCTTTCTACGTCCTATTTTGACAAAGTCTAAAGTGTGCTTTGTGATGGTTTAGATGCTTTTTGACATTTGTCATCCAGAAGTCTGTCTCTGTCCCCTCCTGCCCAAACCTTGGTGAACCAAGCTATGATTGAAAAGGATTCAACGTGTAGTCTGACATGTCTCTTGGCCAAGTCAGTGCAGCAATTCAAGGCATCGTCGTCACCTAATCTTAAAGTAGCCATCTCGAAAGACACAAGTGTAGTTTGAAGGTTTGCTTTTTGGTTCCACTGAAGCTGGTGAACAAGTTAGATAGTGGAAGGAATGACATTTCTTCTTCCATCACCAAAGTCTATGAAAACTTGATCTAAACAGTGCTTCTTTCCTGTTTTGTGGCATATCCTGCAGGTTTCTGGACAAAAAACTTGATCTAAACAGTGCTTCTTTCCTGTTTTGTGGCATATCCTGCAGGTTTCTGGACAAAAATGATATACTTAACTGATACACAGAGAACTTTTCATGTACTGTATTAGCACGCTGTTGTGCTCCAATTAGTTCTTGTTTCTGAACAAAATGCCTTTTCAGATGAAATAGGATTGGACTCAACAAAGACGACATCTTATAATGTTTAATTCAATTTCATGGCAGACAAAATGTTTTCAGACTTCTGGCCCGAGGCAGTTGGCATCCACCACCTAAAATACCAAAACCCGCCATCACTGTCAGACTGATTTACTGCTAGGTTTGCGACACACGCATATGCACATTTTTTCCCCCTCCACTTTCCCTCTCTTACCGCTAGGTCTGCCTTCCCATTTCTCCTCCTCTTCCCTTCCTACTCTCCCTTAATCTTTGTCCTCCTTTTTATCTTTCTCTCCACTTCATCCATCTCTCCTTCCAATCAACTCCTATTTCAAACTTTTTCTTTGCATCACTCTTTTTTTCCTTCATCCCATTTCTTTCTCTGGCTCACTTACTCACTACTTTTCTTTCCCTTCGTGACTCTTTTAGTTTTCCTTTTCTTTGTATATTTTTCTCTCTCAAACCTTTTCTCGTTCCTGCTCTTTCACTCGCTCCCTCTTCATTTGATGGCTTAGTGGTTGGTGGTACAGACTCAGCTAGGTTGGAGCTGCTCTCACAGTGTGAGATGTGCTGTTGTGGCGATGATACGAGCCATTTCACGCTAGACTGGTGATGTGTTTGAGAGGGAGGGAGAGAGAGACAGAATATAGAGAGTAGGGTAGTCGGGAGTTCACTAAGCGCTATAGGAGCATGCAGACGATAGGGTACCACTAGAGTTGTACTGTCATGGATGGGTGAGAAAATGAGAGGAGAAGGGAGTAACAAGAGGAGGCAAGGGGGGAGGAGAGAAAAGAGAAAGGAGAGATGAGAGGGGAAGTGAGGAAATGAAGGGAAAGGTGAGAAAAGAGAAGAGGCGGGAGAAGACAAGAGAAGGAACAAGGGGAGAGGATACAATCGTTTTCAAAATGCTTGGTTACTATTGCACCACCTCCTACCACACTGCCATTTTCTCTGAGTTCTCACTAAACCAGGACTCAGTTAGCCTGGCTGCTATAGTGTGTAAGTGGTGTAGTTGGTTTACTACTGTATATCATCTTGCCAGCTGCTTAGGGGGAAGTAAAGGTCACATGAAATGAAAAAAGCCTTTTATGGGTTACATTGTGTTCCTGGGTGTATCGTTCCACTATCTATTGTTATATGTCAAATATAGGTCAAGAAATTAATTTTCTGAAAATCCAAACCATTCTGTATTTCTAGTGTCAGGCAAGCGACCGTTCTTGTAAACTATTGAAACACATCCTTAATATTACGCTCCACATCCATTTTTGTGTGGAAAAACAATATCTCAATATCTAGCCTCTTTATGGGACTGTAATTGTAAAATTATTTGGCATTGACATTGGTATGTGAACATGTCAATGCATGATATTGTGTAATGTAAAATCATTTGTGGCTTAAAAAATGTTTAGGCATATAAACCCCCGTCCACATGCATCTGCAGACTATTGGAAAGTTAAAGGAAAAAGAGTCCGGGGAAGGCTCTTTTCTGTTTCAACTTGACAATACCCATATGAACAAAGCCAGCTCCATAAAGAAATGGTTTTCAGACTGTGGTGTGGAAGAACTTGACTGGCCTGCAGAGTCCTGACCTCAACCGCGTCCAACCTTTGGGATAAAATGGAACACCGACTGTGAGCCAGGCTTTATCAACCAATATGAGTGTTGGACCTTAAATTTGGTGGAAGGCCTTCCCAGAAGAGAGGAGGCTGTTAGAGCAGCACATTAATGCCCATACTTTTGGATTGACATGTTCAGCAATCACATATGGGTAAAATGTTTGGATGTCCACATACTTTTTGCCCTATATTGTGTATCTATGGGCAGCTTTTCACAGTAGGTAACAGACGACTTAGCTAATGTACAATAGCAGCTAAGTCCTGGTTTGAGTGACATACCGTGTGCAGTTGGTGGTAATGTAACATGAGGGGAGGACAAACTACTGTAGCATAGACAGATTAAGCCAAAAATTGACAAGAGCAGCAAAGAAAAAGACAAAAAAAAGGAAGGACACAAGAAAGGGTCAGGACACTAACCGCAGGCTGAGACTAGAGTCGGTTGTAGAGGTACAGACCTGACTCTCCCAAAATGCTCATCAAACAGGGGGGCTAATGTTGAATACATTTCAAGACAAAACATACTCCAGGGTCAAGTTGACGGCCTCTTAAGACAAGGATAACAATCACCAATTGCTGCTTTTCATGAATTAAATTATGCATTTCTGTCAAAAGAACGGTCTTAGAAAGGGCAGGAGAGGTCTGCCACAGACACCTAATTGGGTCCATAAAGAACAAAAGTGTGCTTTCAGTGTCCTTGAGCAAGGCCAAACCTAGAATGTAGTTTTAAAATCAAGCAAGGCAGCGTGAACTGTGCAAGAGTTATTATTATTATTATTAAAACATCTAATTTTTTTAAAACCTGGAACCTTGAACTTTGAGTCTGGTATGAAACTCTCAAGGCTTTGAGTATGTGAGTACCCTGGCCATGTTGCAGATCCTGAAGATTCGGTTGATAATGTCTTCATCGATGTCTGCCGATATGAATTCGACTTGAATGGGACCATAGCAACACGAACTCTTTTCTGGCCAGTACTGCATGCATAACTGTAGAAAACAGCGATAGGGAAGAGAAAGATGGAAAGGAAAATAAAATTTACCAGGTTTAACAGGTACATTCCTTTCAAATAGCATAACAGTGCAAGTAATAATGGGAAAGATGTTTTCACAAAACCTTGTATGAATTCACTTCATTGATTATGAAGATTATCACCTTCATGGCTGGATGTGAATTCAATTTTCAGGTTTTTATACTTCCACACTAAGGCATGATAAAATAGTTATCTACATGTGGAATATAGTACTATATGCAGGATCTAAATGAGATAAAGCCGAGTTGCTGGAAAATAACACATGAAAACTGGAGTCTGATTTTACCTCATTTTCCATCTACACACCTGCCAGACACACACGAGAAATAATGCCAAGTGTTTTTTTAACCAGGTTTTTATTCACTTAAAATGCCAGACATGTGAGAGCTGAGAATCCACAGCTAATTTACAATCAACAAAGGGGGAGATGAGGTAACCAAATCTGTGTTACTCTGTGTTGATTACATGATTACATGTGGTGCTACAATTATGTGTTGCATTTTCCCTTCCTATGCAATTTGCTCAGAGGTAGTTTAGAATGGGCACATGAGCTGTTAGCATGTCTGGTTTAGGTGGTAGAATATGAACAAAACATTGCACCTCCAAACTTACAATAATCAGAGATTTTATCATTTTAAATCAATGTTGACCAAGTGTGGCAACCACTGGCACAGTCTGTGTAACCGTCTTTAGAATTACCTTCTGCTAATCCTCTAACCCTGTGTTATGTGGAATTATGTTGATTATTAATTTAGCATTTTAGATTTGTAAATTTATGAATCGCTGCATGAATTAGCAATTAGTTTCTCTTCTTTCTGTTTTTAATCGTTTTGGGTCAGTGTTATGATGGTACAAAACTGTAACTAAAACCTCAGTTGTCAGGCTGTACTTCCAAGGACTGTCAATACACATTCACATTTATAAAACTAGTCTCTGGGTGTATTGATCAGGTCCTGTGATGTTACAGCCGTTGTGTCAACTCCTGGCTGTTTGCTGTCTGGTCTTTTTCTGAAACTAAGTTAGCCAAAAGCACGGAAAACAGATAGGGAATACATGTGTTTCTGTGTGAGCATGTTTGTGTATTTGTACCTGCGCTGCATCCATCTCATTGAGCATTACAATGGAGGAGCAGTTGTAGTCGAACACCAGCCTCCAGAAGTCGCCCATGGTGTTTGGCAAAGGATGCTGGGTAACAATGAAGGCCGCTGGCTGTTTGTGGCTCTGGAGTGTTGAGATGGATCAGAAATAAATAACAGCAAGCACAAGATAAACAAACAACAGCGCACTGCTAATGTATCAAGGCATCTCTGCAGCACTAGAAAGTAAAACAAAAATTTAAAGAATGGAAACTAACAT
The DNA here is from genome assembly GCF_020085105.1 of Siniperca chuatsi. Classification (NCBI taxonomy): domain Eukaryota; kingdom Metazoa; phylum Chordata; class Actinopteri; order Centrarchiformes; family Sinipercidae; genus Siniperca; species Siniperca chuatsi. The sequence continues at coordinate 4,237,955 of NC_058043.1, read as the reverse complement.
TATAAAAAAGACAACACACACAAATTCACAAGTTTATACTTACATCCATTAATGCAGCATTGATGTAATTGGAGCTCTCTCCATCCACAGATATGAGGAAAGGCAGGCATCGGTCTGCTGATAGAACATCCAAACTGCGATTCTTGTCGTGGTTCCTGGGTAGCAAACCCACACTACAGTCCTCTGGACGGACTCTAGGGGTCACTATGTTCAGAGTCTGATAGACAGAAAAATAGTTAATTAATCCTACTATAATTTTATTTTTCTAAAAAAAAAAGATAGCCTACTAATTGAATAAGATAATAGCGCAAAGGAGATTGGACCAAAGTACTTGGTCCTCATTTGAAGACCAAGACATCCACAGTCACATTATGGAGTCTTACCTGTGGACAAAAAGGTGGTCCCCAAAGGTAAACCACTCATTTTAGTCATAAAACTTAAGGGAAGGATTGAATTTAGGGTTACGGTTTGGGAAAGTCTCCAGGGAGTGAATATAAGTCCAGTTAATGGCCCCACAAACGACAAAAAAAAAAAAAAAAAAAAAAAAAAAAAAAAAAAAAGTGTGTGCTCACCTGGAACTCATCTTTAATCTGGCTGGAGTTGGTCTGTGGGTCCAGTCTGCTGATGTTGTAGTAAATGGCTCTGAACTCACACACGGGTATGGCTGTATTCCCACATAGACACGCCTCCAAGATGGCATCGTGGACAAACACATATTGCTCCTGCAACATGAGCAAAAGTAGTTAATCAAAGAAATTATGGAGTCAAATTTTGTTTTATGAAAAAACAGAGAGACTCTGGCCTTTGTGAATGTGGCCCCTGGAGTTGACTGTAGTTTTTCAGTCTGCCTGTAAGCATTGACACCTCTGGGACAGAGGAGGTTGTTAGGCTAAGCTGCATCTCCTGCCTTTTCAAGTCTCCGACAAACTCAAAAATTCCAGTTTTGCGCTCGTGCTCTCGCGGCAGCCTAAAAGTGAATTAAAAGGGAGTAGTGCCTTGCCCTGCAGTGTTTCTGTGCTCTGGATCAAGTGTGCTCTTTGTGCTCCAACTAGCTTGCTGGTAAAAGCATCAGCCACCATGAGCTACAGCAGCCCCTGTGCATGCTAATTTACTGCTCTCTCTTTCTCTCATGCTTTCTTTCCAGTTTTATCTAGAGTTCATTCACTTTTTATTTCTCTTTCTCCCATTATTTCATTGTTTCCTCGCACACTTGGGTTTGTCTGCTGTCTCACGCTTTTTCAATTTGCTTCCCACTTTATCTCTCAGTCTCTCTCTTTCTCTCTGTCGAATGTTAATTGTTGCCCTTGGAGTGGGGAGGAGAGTTTCAGAAGCATCACTGAAATGTCCTCTCCTGGCCATTACCTACTCTAGTGACATACACACACACAAATGCAAAAACACATGTACACACACAGGCGCATACACACGAACCCACAGACAAGCACTCATTCATTCACACACATCTTTCCCCTGTGCCTTTTAAAAGATTAATTGCTTTGTGTTGTGCGGAGCAGGATTATAATAGCGTCAAGCGGCTTCAACACTGACACAAATTGCTCCCACACATATTCAAAAGGCAGGGAAGGATGCATTTAGCTTTGTTTCAAGTGCACACACACATACATACATACATACATAACTAGCTTTCATACAACTGCTGTCACAAGAACACACTCAAAGTGATGGCCTGGGTAACTTTCCTGATCCTAACACTTCTAAAACCCATTCAAAAGTCAATTTCGGGCTCCGAGCTTGAGCTGTCAGTCTGAAAATGAGGCTGTTTTTCTTTATTCCTGGTAAAGTTGACTTTTTGGAAATGCAAGGTTTCCATCAGCAGTACAAATGGAATGCAGAGGCGGGAAGGATTAGGTCGACTTAAGGTAGCTTAGAGAAGAAATAAATACTTCTGTTCCAAAATGAACACACAACATTTGAAGATGCAGACTCTTTAAAAATGATTGATAGTACAAAATTAGAACATATTATGACACTGTAAAGGATAGTAAGTAACCCAAGTCCTTGGCTGACAAAACTTTTTACGGAATAGATCCTCCATGTTTTAGGGATATTGAACAATAAACCTCAAGAAATCACGTGAAAAATGTATCTAATTTTTGATGCTGCATGACCTGATGGTGCAGATCGGTCTAGTGATTAAGCATGCTTGGCTCTAATTTAAGCCAGCAGTATGGCTGTCACTGTATAAGTACTAGTCAGTCCTAGTTACCTCAGTTGGGGGAATTAATCCATTGAGTTAGCTCTATATCACCTGCTATAGAAACTGCAAATGAACATTTTAGCTGCTGTGCAGCTGCAAGTCAGGGCCGGGCATTTTGAGGAGGAGGAAGAAGAAGAAAGAGGAAAAAGGGAAGACAAATGCAGTTCATCCCGGACTGAAGTTATTAAACCTTGAAGTCACGCTTCCCTAATCCACACAGCACAAGGGCTGAGCAGACAGTAGAATGTTTATTCTGGACCACTCGGGACTTGAACTCACAACCTTAGACAGCAAGAGCAAGTCAAGAGCTTGCTGAGCGACCAGCCAAGTGAGCAACAATTTGTTAGTTTGGTGTCAATTGAGCAACAAATGTCAGCGGATGCAGCTGAAGCTTGTCTAGGGCTGGATAATGAGTTAATAATTAGAATCAGGTGAGTTAAAGCGGGGAGATACCTAAAAGATGCATGGCAGTAGCTCTCAACGAGCAGGGTTGATGACTCCTGATATAAGATGTTCATTGTGTATCACCCAGGTCTTGAACTCACAACCTATGGCACCAATGGCATGTTGAGCTACCCGCAGAAACTGGAGGGTAAAACAAAAATTGGAGGTGGCTTCACACTAAGACTTATGCAACCACCAGGGTTGTGATAATGGCTTAAAGGCAGATTTCAAACTAGTGTCAAAAATTCAGTTATCAAGACAAAATTCTGAGAATTTGTGGACTTCATCTAGACAACATAGAGATGTTTGTAATTTATTTTTTACAAAGGCTGATTGCTCCATAAATGACAAACTGTTGTTTAAAGATGCTCTATTTCAATTGACAGCAATGGTTTATGAGGATAGAATTCAAAATACTGTCAAAAATTCAGTTTTTGAGATACAATTCTGAGATGTACCACACTACATCTACCATAACTATAAACCTTTAGAAACAGTTTTAATTAAATTTACAGTTTTTGAGAAAAACAGAGTGATGGACTTCATAATTCCTGGCAGCTCGAAGCATGTGAACTTTTCTGCTTAATTGGGCCTACATTTTGGTGAAAGTTGCAAAGTGGTAGCACATATAACTGATTTGTTATGAATTTTCAAAGTTTTAAACTTTAGACGGTTGCTGTAGCGCCACCATCAGGACTATTGGCCCACAATTCCTGTTGAGGACATTTGGCATAGGACTGGACCTATGAGCTGCCACAAACACACACTTACATAAAGAATCCTAAATCTGTATGTGTTTGAATGTGTGTATGTGTGAGTGTTTGATTTAGACAGTTTGTGTATACTGTGTGTGTGTGTGTGTGTTTGCACTAGTGTCATCTATTATTCAGGGAATGTTTAATATTGATAGACTGATTGGGATGGATGATACAAGACTGCAAGAAGTGCTGAGAAACTCTATTTATGCTCCTGCATCTCATACTCCAACTACAGACAGACACATAGATGGGATGCTACAAGCTAATGAAGCTAACTGAGCCTACTATTTTTTCTTACTTACAAACTGGCATTTGATTTGGTGGAATATTTCTGGATGTATTAGAGATATAGATAGTGTTAGCCATTGAGTACGTTGCTGTAGAGCTTCTCATTCTGTTTTGCTACCACTTCCTATCAATAATCATTAGCTACTGATGATTTCTTACTTGAATTAAACGTTTCCATACTCCAATTAAGTTAAAAATGCAAGAGTGCATCATTTTTCATCCTTCCTGAGCAGTGTACTTTTTGCAAAAATATGACTACTATGTCTATGCACATGCACACCAACCTCTGTCTGGACCATGTTGACTCGTTGTGATCTCAGCTCTCGGATGCAGTTGAAAATGTCCACCACACCTTCATTCTCTGCCATGTCCAGCATGATGTCCACTGCAATGAAACAGCCCGTCCTTCCTGCACCAGCACTGTAGAGACATGTAAACAACCACAATATTGACTGATTGATCGAATAAATAATACTACTAAATCAACAACTTCTGAATCTTTAGCTAGGCCTATGATTTTTTAGTATTTATTATTCATTTGACTTCTGTCTACAAACCAAATTGTCCCCTAACATTAAACCTTTTACAACATTATGCCCATCACTTATAAATCACTACTAAAATATTAGAGATATTTTTTGGTAATACCATCCATGGCTTTGAAACAGTCTGTAATCTTAGTTGTAGTATGCAGAGAAAAATAAATAAACAAATTAAAAAAAAAAAAGCTTTAATTTGTTGTAACACACCCCCAGACAGCCATGTGATTTTGCAGGCCAAAGCCCGATTAAAGCTGAAGCAGATACGTTTTGTGACATGATGCCTGAAATACACATGGAGTTGAGTATGAGGGTGGAGTTTCTCTCTGCCTCTCTCTCGCTCTCTTACTCACACACACACACACACACACACACAAACATGTACAGACTTTAATACCCCATGTCAGGTGTTAAGGCGACACATCCTGAACAGTAATGCCTGGAGGAAAGAGACGGATGGAGGGACAGACGAACAGATGGATGGATGGATTGAATGAGCAAGGGAGAGAGGGGCAGAGAGAGAGGGAATGGTGGAAAAAGGTTAGTGATTGGGAGTGATATAAGTGGTTGTCACAGGGGAGAGACCACGAGAGGAGGAATGATGGAGGGATGTAGAGGGAACTGAGAGGATGAGGTATGGAGGGATGGGGAGAGGGAGGGGAGAAACCTATCTTTCACTTCACAATCCCCCTGACAGTTCCCAGAGACAGACAGAGAGAGAGGGAAACAGAAGGAGAGGAGAGGAGAGAGATAAGAGCAGAGAGAAAAGGAAAGATAGAAAGGAGAAAGAGAGAGAAAAGGAGGGAACGCCTCGGCAGATTACCTGTCAACCTCTGTGATTAATGTTGAGACCAGAATACTGCTGGACCCCTGTGTGCGTGTGCATGCGTGTATGTGTGTGTTTGAAAGCCTCATGACACAGGCCAATAGCGTCAGATTGCCCCCGGAAATTGGAAGTGACTGCCATAACTTCCTGCCTGTCTGTCCACATACTTTTACTAAAGCTGTCTGTTTACATGTCTGCTCGCCTCTTTTGTCTGTCCACTGCTGTCTTCCACTCACTGTCCACTCACTCAGTGTTTACACTTCTTGTTTTATCTAATTACCTGTCTCTCTTTGTCCCTGTGTATGTCCCTGACCTGTTAGAGCAATTGGAGCCCATGAGTGTGTGTATTTTATGAATTGTCCATGACAAGCTAAAGCTGTATTTAGGTGCACCTCTTGACTCCTTTGCTTTTGAAGGCTTTTATAAGATCTGTCACATAACTAAGTTTTTGTAAAAAAAAAAAACAAAGAACTACTGATTAAGTAATTTAATAACTAAGTAAATGAAATGGTATTTAATTTTTGCATTTGTCCCCAGTTAAAAAAAATAACTGGATGTCCAAATTCATATGCACTGCTGTCCTTTTCACAGAGGGCTAGTCTCCAACCCAGGGAAGCTGTAAAAACTTCAGTTCCACAAGGAATATCCTGGTTTATTATTTTGTTCCATTTCAACAATCAACATTGGTTTTATTTAACCATGACAATAATCTTTCCAGAAACCTTAAACAAGTCATTTTAGTTGCCTAAACTTAACCAGACCATAACTTCAGAGTTGGCAGATCAGAAAATGCAGTCAGAGTCATTTCTGGAACGGTCAAAGGGGTCATTCTGGAAGTTGCAGACAAACAACCAATTTTGTTGTTTAGTTATATGGACTTGTTGGAAAATCAACTAATACATCGCAGTGAACAACTTACCTTATTTATTTATTGTCAAAGTCATGTTATTATCACAATGTAATAGAGCTAAGAGCAGGGACTGTGTTGACTTGTTGGTGCATTCAAGTGCTAGTGAGAGGCTCCGAGACTTATTGCACGAGTTGGTTTCTAAATAGCCAACCCTGTCTCGATATGATGTTCATATACTCTATATACCATATTGATTTGAGGTAAGTGTAATTGCTGCCTGGATTATGTTCAGTGGCAATTTTAAAAATATATATATATATTCATAATGATGGACGTTGCTATGTTTTTGTACGGCATGCAAGTTGTAGGGAGGTGGTCAGGATGGATGATGTTTGCGTAGTGAGCGCTTTGGTCAAGGTTAGGAAAAGATTGTGGTTTTGGTTACATGTTAATAAAATAAATATCTTGTGCTTCTAGTCACTGGTTACTTTTTCAGTATTTAACCAAAACGATGATCTTTTCCTAACCTTAAACAAGTACTGTGAGTGCCTAAACATAACTACAAAAAAATGTTAATCATGCTTTAGTTGCAAAAGTGTATACTGTATTTGAAGAGCAGATATTGTAGGAAAAATTAAATATATTGTCAGTGAACAATTATGAAATATATACAATTTGTGACTGGGCAAATACCTCAATTTATATCATTTCCTCATTACGTTGATAAAAAAAATTCAATTTGGGCAGCATTTCATTTCTGACAAAGCACATTACTGTTCCAAATGAGTATTATATAAATGTCATTTCTAAGAGACAGGTTTGGAATAGCAACATTCTCAATGTAAGACATTGCTGAATTTCCACAATCAGCAAGCTGATATTCAAACATTACTGACATTAACAGAAAGAGAACACACCAAGCGAAAAAAAAAATTGTAAAGAAAAGAAAATTGTAGGTTAATGGGCAGAAACATGCAATAAAACTAAATGCAAGAATGGACCATTTGTGAATTAGGTATGGTGACTGTATGAGGGTCCTTTGTCTCTACCAAGCACTATATGGCAGGTTTAATTCCCTCTGTTGCCACCAATTCAAAGACGTGTTATATTAAGGTGGACCACCAAATGGAATACATTCATTTTAAATGCTCATGTCAATATGAGGAATCTACTCCAACATTTTTTCATAGCTTGTCAGAGTGCTGACCTTTTAAAGCTTGGGCCTGCTGACAACCTGTTACGTCCCATAAAGGACAGAACATGGAGGTTAAATATACTGTCGCCATGGGGATCTTAAAACTGTCACTTATTTTTTTCTTTCTCTATTCCTGGTGGAAGGTGAATTTCCTTTTTGTTTTGTTTTTTCTCTGTTGCCTATTTTTGACACCAGCAATCTAATTTATGGACAAGGGAGATTGGTGTGTGTGGGGGTGCGTGTGTGATCATATTGGCACTGATAACCTGTGCCAGTGTCTTATCTGAGAGGGAAAGGGGGAACAGAGAAAAGGAACAAAAAAGGTAGGAGGAAAGGCTGAAACAAATAAGGAGATTTTCAGGTTATCAGGTTAAATGTTATTGAGTAACACAGATGAATTTGTCATCTGATTTATTTTAGACTGAAAAAGACATGCCATAAGTATTGCATTTAAAAATGCACTCAACAAATGTGAATCAACTAATATAAAAATGTGTTTGTGTGTATGATCATCTTCTTGCTATATTCTTAATGTACTCATCATTGTCCTCATCCAAGATTCTGACCATTGATCTAATTTTCTTCCCATAAATATGCGTTCCAAGTTCTTTATGCCATTCTCTGTAAGAAATAGCTTCCGAATTAGATACCTGCTCACTGATCTAGCCCTCCAAAACAAACAACAAAATTTGCTGTTTGTCATGGCCTCCCAAAATGACACATACAGTGAGTTACTTATCTATCTCTACCAACAAATCATTTGTCAGTGCCTTCCATAACATTTCGGCCGTTACAAAAATCATTCATATGACTGTTTTCTGATCTGCCACTGCTGTTATAAAGGTTTGGTTTTGTTAAGGCACAAAAACTACTTAATTAAAGGTTTGAGAAGGTCAAGTTTAGCCACAACAACTGCTTGCGATCGTGATCATGGTCAAAAGAATACAATGTTGACTGGAAACAGGAAACAAACAGCGGTTTCCCCGTGTCCAAGTCACATTTTCTCATGTTTTTCAAGTATTTTGGTGTGTATGTGTTTTACAAAACAATGTTAATTTTTTTTCATACAATAACTGAAAAGGATGGATTTTGAGGTTATGCGTAAATACTGTATGTGTGTTTGTCTGTCTGTGTGTGCGTGACGGTGGGTGGTTACAGTACAACACATACTGCAAAGGATTTAATCTTGAAACTGTTAAGCCAATAACATGCTTTGAAATGTTCATCAAAATATGTAACACATTCAAAGTGGTCCTTTTTTCATACAAAACAAAAAGAACACTGCTTGTGCTTATTTATGTGCTTTGTGTTATACTGGCCATGCTGGTAAAAGGCAAGAGCCAAGAGCTGTACAACTGAGTGAGAGTCTGTGTTTGTTTGTCCTTGTCTGGTCTGTGCAGCCACTGACCAACAGCATCAGGGAATTAAGTTTATCTTCTGTACAAAACCTGTGTGTACTTTTAGTGTGTGTCTGTGTTCTTACCTGCAGTGTGCCACTATAGGCCCAGCATCAGGCGGGTTGAGGAACTTGACCTGTCGTATGAAGCCAAGCAGTCCAGTGGCGTAACAGGGAACGCCATGGTCGGGCCAGCTGGTGAAATGAAACTGACGGAGTTCGCGGATCTCATGATGACCCTTCTGAAAAACACATGGGAGAGATGTTACACCTAAGTTGCATATTTTACCATGGCAATTGCTGAAAACGATTCTCAGCCATTTTGTCTCTTGATGATGACAAATGCACGAATCTCACGAATCTTATCATGGCCCTTTTGGGAAAGACTGACAAGAAGACATATCACGGTTCAGCAGTCTAATTACAGCAGGGATTCCTAGAATCTAGGGGCCATGCTGCCTCTTTGGCTTCAGATGGAAAATAAATCGATCTTGTGGATGTCAAAATGGCACCTTGGGCCACTTCTGGGAATGAGAGACAGGAAGGCTTATCGTGGCTCATTTGCCTAATTTACAGGGGAGATTTGAGGAAACTGATGGGCATTTTGGCTCCAAAAAAAGATTAATTGATTTCACAAATCTCATGATGGCCCTGTTGGGAAAGATTTGCATAAGGAAATGCCATGGTTCAGTTAAGCTGCCTAATTTACATTGAGAATTTAGATATCTGATAGTCATTTTGGCTCCTTTCTGTATGCATTTTAAGATATCACAAGTACTTAAAGATATCAGAAAGCTTCAAAATAATCTTTTCTTACAACTCAAAACACTTGAAAAAAATAGAAAATGGAACATCCTTAAATAAATAAAGTATTGTACATTTTGGTACATAACAATGGAGATTATAGGAAAATGAGATGGAAACAAGCATCCATTGTGGCTGTCCACGAGATATGACATTTTAATGATCAACTTTCTAGAAACATAAAGGGCTGGTAACTACTTTCCTGTCTAACAATGGGGATATTATTAAGAAACTAAAGATGACATTCTGATGCTTAATAGATAGCGAAGTCTTACATCAGAGTGTAAGAAAAATTGTGGTAGCAGAATTTTGTACTTAGCAGAGAAGACACAGAAGAACTTTTGTTCTGGATCAGTACAGATGCTACATTGCATGGTTGGACGTCAGAAATTTTGTCCCTAGCTTTTATGAGATAGCGACAAAAATGGTCATTCATGTGATTTTCTCAGCCCAGTGTATGACATTGTTCCTCATGAAAAAGGTAATGCTACGTCCATGGTGTTTACTGATATTAGTTAGCACAATTTAAATGTAGCTTTTGCACTGATTTCTTATGAAATGTCAGCATCTCTGGACAATGTTACTGAAACATGAGATGAGCCAGTGTGTCTGAAGTAGGAAGTAGGTTAACACAAAGACTATAATGTAATGGTAGAGCAACACTGGGTATGAAATCTGTGTGTCATTTGTTGCGTGCATGCTACAGTGGGGTATATTTAAGCATATATATATATATATATATGCGCGTGTGTGTGTTAGTGTATGTATGTATGTATGTATGTATGTATGTACATGTACATACATGTCATAGATAGTGAGCTGCTGTAGCAAAAGAGTTTCCCCTAGGGGATCAATAAAGTATTTCTGATTCTGATGTATATTTATCCATTATTACAACTGATACCATTGTAGCTTACTGCCTTAATTAGGGTGAGTATGTATCCGATCTAACGGAAGGAATGGAGATTGGACATCATCAACATGGTGAAACTTGGGTGGGTGTAAAGATCATGGTGTGTCTGATTTTCAGTGAAAGTTTTTCTCTTATCTAACTATGACTAAATAATTAAATATATCCTTAATGACAATAGTACTATAGAAATATGAATTACTTTTTTAATATATGAAATTACACAAACATATAGGACTAGTTTGTGACAAAGCTGTCAAGGACATCACACACCTTGAAACTAAGCTTCCATGACACCCTAACAACCTCAGTGTATTATGACAATTTTAGACCTGTCAACAGTAACTCTGTATAACTTTGACAGTGTACGCCATCTTGACGATGTCAGATAACTGCACCTCAGCAGCCTTAGGGCTGAGAGGTCTTTCTTCTAGTTTCCTAGAGTTTCCGGAATGCAGTATAAGATACGTTTGACCCTTTCTTCAGCTTCCAGTGGTTCAATTTCTCTCCACAACACTACATGCTGCTGCTTTAATAATTCAAACCATTCTATTCCATTATACTGTTCTAAACTAAATGGAGCTTAAATGGAGAGAGCCATGTCCTCCTCAGTTCAGTTTAATCTCTAAGAATAGAACTGGGAGGTAACTTGTTATTGCAGCTCCCATTCTGGCTCTGATAGATAGACATGCTTGTAGTGAATTGTTTGTCTTGGCAGAGTGCTTTATGATAACCTGAGAAGCAAGGATAATATAAGGAGGAGAAAGAGAGGTTAAGAAACAGACTGAGTGGGAAGGAGCAGAGTTCAATGACAAGAGTGGGTAAAGGAATGAAAGATAAAGTGAGATGAAAAGGTGGTTTGGTGAAGGATGAAGAGACAGATGTGACAAAGAAAAAGGAGGAAGGGACAGATAGAGGGGAGGAGAGAAACATAGACATACAAATAGAATGTGAGAAGCGTGGAGGCAGAGAGGAGAAAAATAAAACCCACAACTAAAAACCACAAGGTGATTTGATAACTCGACTTCCCATTGATTTGCTCTCTTGTGATGTTGAAATTACTTGTCAAAATCGATAGATGGTGGTCCAACACAGCCAGGGCCTCAAATCCACGACTGGTTGGCGAAAGCGAAAAAAACCCGATAACAACAACATTAAGGTGCTTGACATGTTGGAACTAGGTGATGAGGATGTAGAAACACTTTAAAGCCTCTCTTCACTGTGAAAGAGGAAAATAAGATCTGCTGCTTTTTAGGCCTTTCTTTAAATTTTATACTTCTTCTCAAGACAGAGTGACAAATAACATTTTATTGTTCTACAGTGAACCTTCATTCTCAAAATGCATTTGCAGCTTTTGAACCAGACATACAGTACATCCTCCACCGTCCTATCCTCATGTTCCTTGTCTTGTCAGAAAATGCACCATGTTTTAGTGATAAAGCTGCTGATGTCTATATTTTTTAGATGTCTATATTTTTGAAATGCCATTATGTCATAAATACAGTTATAAACCTCTCTGACTACCTTTCAGAGAGTTTTGCTTTTCAACTGAGAGATCATCCAAGAGTTACATGCACATACAGTAGATGTGTGCGAGGGGTTCATCATCTTCCTTAAGGTCACTGACAAAATTCACTTATCGCTTATATGGTTTGATTGCTGGGAGCTGCTTGAGAAGCATAGCCTCCACATTCATTTCAGTGAGAGCACTGCGTTGTATTACTCAAACAAGACCTTCCTCATTTCTATATCATATTCTCACTGGTACATGCACACATCAAACCAGCCCCTTTTTTTGGAACAAGTGATATTTTTGGTCTGGACACCTGCTACTCGACAAGGCACCTAGCACCTGTCTGGATGTCCATGGGCTGTAAGGTCTTTTACAACCATTTCTCTGTGAAGGTTCAGATCAATCATCTGGGTGGTACAATGTCTGGAGAAAATGTCTGGGGGTAGTACTTTTCAGAAGTACCAGGACTTTTGGCTTGCTACGGCGAACATTTCTGATTGGTCGCGCTCCGACCGGCGGAGCAGCGGTGGTTTGACCGTCTGGATCGATGCGTTGCTGGGTCACAGGCGGGCCTTCTCTGGTGCAATGTCTCAGCTACTGTGCTGTTGAAGGCGTGGTGGAAGACACCGGATGACCAGTCGGTTGAAGGTAAATCACAAATGTCTCACATGCTGCTTGTTAAATGCTGTAACCGCTAACTGTTGTCATTCTATTGCTACCCTAACCAAAAGCTAATGTTAGCTACATGCTAACGCCAACCGCTAACGTTTATGGTGTAGAATCGTGGTGTTCCTTAAAACAAGGGTTGGTTAAATCGATTGTACAAAATGATATCTTGTTAATGTCGTTTCAGTGAGACACAACATTTTTTTTCACCGTGTTTTTCAGATGAAACGCAAGGTTAAAGTGAACTGCAGGCTGCAGACCAGTGTGCTTACTCCTGCGACCACCAGCAGCCCTCGTCCCATGTTAGACAAATGGTGTTTCAATCTACTTCGGGGAGGGTTTCTCTAGTTTGACATAAACAGCCTGTTTTGCACATCTCTCAAACCATCTGTCCTATCTGTCTAATATGCTTATGTGCTGGTCCTTGAAGTTGTGTTTGTTGGCCTGTAGATTTGTGTACACTGCTGAGTCCTTTCCTTCGCAGTTTGGTGTCCGCTGTGGCATGCAATTGTTTGGTTTCTCCAGATCTGAGCACCACAGAGCAGATTACTCTTCTGTTTTGTTTTTTTTATACGGACCATTGGGTGAACTAAGCCCTGTCGCAGTTTCTTGTTGGGTCCTAAAAATACTATGAAACTGTGTTTAGTATAAATTTTACACTCCTTTTACACTCCAGCTACAAGTGGGGCTATAAGGCTGTGTTTTGATTTTGGAATGGATAAGATCAGATCAGGATAATCACTGTTTAAAGGCTCTTTTTTCTCTAACTTTGGATCTAGTGTCAGTGGATATGACTGTTACCTGGTGGTGTAAAAGTTAAGATTATCTCTAATTTTTGTTCATGTGGATTCTATGACTCAAAACGGAGCCACTGCTCTGTGTGAATGGGTTTTCTGTTCACTTCAGTGACACTGTACATTGGCATTGTGTCAAGAAAGGACACGTCGAAAATAATGTTGCCATCCACTAAGTTTAGACTGTATGTTTAGCAAAATTTCCAGTTTCACAGATAAAGTGAACACTTTGGAATCAATACCTTTTAGACTGGTGAGTGGAAATATACTATATACTTAAACACAGTTACTACCTCTCTGACCCACCAATGTACTTTGACTGATTATGACACTCAAACATGAATGTCTTTTGTGATCTGCCTGTTTTTTCATCCTGCATCTCTCTCTCTCTGTATCCCTCACTTTCTCACACACACATTTAAACAGCTTTTCTCTTTCTTTGAGTCTCACTCTGTCACCCTCTCTTCCTCAGTGCTCAGTTAATCTCCTTGGATGTGCCATTAATAAACCTTTTCATTAAGATCCTGTTCTCATTATTCACTGCAATTAAAGCTATTTAACTGTGGTGCAGCACCTGACTATACTCCCTCCCCCCCCCACCCGTCTTGCTTTCTCTTTGTTCTTCACAAACACTCACTCACACACACACAGTAACAGAACCTACTGTAGTTTAAAGATGGAGAATTGTGTGTGTGTGTGTGTGTGTGTGTGTGTGTGTCTGGTGTGTATTTGTACATATTAATGCATACTGCAGAATGACAGGCATTTCAAAATCAGCTTTCCTTTGAATTTTAGAGTACTCGTGCACACACACAAACACACACGTACACACACACGTAGAGGTGGTATGGATTAATGGCTTGCTAAACGAGCTGACAGCGAGGTCTTGAAGACTTGTCTTCATAAGCTGCTTTTGCACGAGTGAAGGGGGGAAGGAAATACCGGATGGAGGAAAATAGGGAGAGAGACAGAAAAGAGGCAGGAAAGAGCAACATTTTAGGTATTACAGGTGTCTGATAATAAATATGTATTATATTCGTATATGATTTCAATAGTTAGTAATTATTGATTACAAGAACAATGGATATAACATGAAGAGGAAAAGCAATGAGAAGAAGATTTAAACAAAGTAGTTTGGAAAATCAAGGATTTGCATCTTTTTCTTTTATTTTCTCTTACTGTGTTTATGCTGTTTTTCCATTCACTGTGTGGAGCATTGGAGAACAGCATGACAGCAATGATCATTGTTCTGCTTGCACTTGTCTTTTCTCCTCTCAAATCCCTTCTGCCTGATTACAAGGGCCCCATTTACACTTTCAAGCCTCCTCTTAAACAGCGAGAAACAAACAAGTAACACTGCTCGCTCGCCTCAAATCCCCAATCACACATTGGCTGTAATGGTAATCCAGGTTTTGGGTTTACAAAAAAATTAGAAGCGATAAGTAACATGCAACAATGAGGGTAACTGAGCAGCTACAGAGCATGAGAGGGTTCAAATCCCATCTGAGGTCTTGTGGGAAATATTCTGTAAACCACTCACAATATATTGATAGAAGACCAACAGCTGCATCATTATGTGATATCAGGTTGTGAAAAAAGTTTCTCACTATTTCTTATGTTTTTTTTTTTTTTTTTTTTTGGGGTTGGAATCCCCATGGCATATTGGGTTAAAGGAACAGTGTGTAGGATTGCAATGAAATTGCAGATTGCAACCATTTGAATACCGCTCGCCTCACCCTCCCCTTCCAAGCATGTAGGAGAAACTACGGTGGCCGCGAAACTCGCGAAAAACGCCAACTGCCCTATCTAGAGCCAGTGTCTGGTTTGTCTGTTCTGGGCTACTGTAGAAACATGGCGGTGCAACATGATGACCTCTGTGGAAGGGGACCTGCTCCCTCTGCAGATATAAATGGCTTATTCTAACGAAAACACAACAATTCTTATTTTCAGGTGATTGTACACTAATGAAACATACTTATAAATATCATATTCCATTTCTGCCAATAGCTCCTTCTAAATGTTACTTTTCGTTATTATAAAGTAATGCATTAAAAATCCAATGTCTGTTAGTTTTGTTGTTGATGATGTTTACTTGTTTACCTTTTGGACGGTGAATGTCCGTATGACATATTCAGCCAATGGTTCAGTTTCTATCAGGGTCACCTTGATGTCTCCATAAACCTCTGTCTCATCCGGCCAGTAACGCACACACTTCACCTGGAAAAGACCAATTACAATCATACCATGTAGTTAAAAATGTATTACATGCTGGTCATTATCACCCAATGAACATTAACAGTGGGATGAAGCGGCGGTCAAGATGATCAGCACGAATTTTATTATAGATTAATAATATCAAGATTTGTATTGCTTCTCCTGTATAATAAATAGCTACTCAGCAGACATGAATTGTTTGACATTTGAAAGCTACTGATTTGAAATTACTGGATAACATTGTAAAGTCACTTATAACCTCCCACTAAAGACAACCCACATTCTTACATGAGCACATAAAATCCCCAGGGAAGAGGTCTTGGTGGATAGGTGGGAGTACAAAGTGTCTGACTATACTAGAGACCATTTTTTTCATCCCCTCCCCACCAACAGTCAGTGCTATTTTTTCTTGTTTTCTTCAAAAGTGGATTTGGAGGTTGATAGGTTGATGCACGGTATAATACAATGTAATAATATAAGTAATAAGTAATAGTGCAATAATGAGTACTGTCAAGTTAAGTGTAGCTTATTAAGATTATTATGAGATGGTGGATATTACACAGCAGTAATAGAAGTATGAATAAATAAATATCTGAAAACAGAGTATATTGCACAGCACTATTAAACAGAGAATATTGCACAATTATTTCAAGTATTGCAGTGATGTTAATGATCCAATGTCCAGTTTAATGACTTAGGGTCATGTAGACTGACACTTAGAGGGAGGAGTTAAAGAGTTTGATGGCCACAGGCAGGAATGACTTCCTGTGGCGCTCTGTGGTGCATTTTGGGGGGATGAGTCTTCCGCTGAAGGTACTCCTTTGTTTGACCAGCACGTCATGGAGTGGGTGGGAGACACTGTCCAAGATGGCATGTAGCAAGCTGATTTCTTAAACTTAGTGTAATGTAAACAAAAATTATGGTTTCCATAATCGGGGTAGGGGATTAGAGAATCCCCAGCTAGATTTCTCCTGGAGAAAGCTGATTTCTTGGCCATGTATACGGATAACCGGGTTTCTAATCGACCGACACAGCATCTTCTGTCACTAATACAGTTCTTAAAAGTGAGCCATAGTTCTCAGAAAAGGTTGAGTAACCTGGTAACTTAAGTGCATGTAAACACACTGCATGAAGATCAACTGAAACCAAGTTCTTTAGTTGACTAAAAGTAACTTTTACTTTACATTTTTGGAACACTTTGGGACTCATATGAGTCAGTTTGGAATGTGCTAACAAGCAATGCATGTTAATTTTTTGACATAAGGACTTGTCTAGCAGTTCAATTTGCTTTCTCCATAATTGTAATACTCATCCACGGTTCTGACCTCAGTATAAGTTTATGCCAGTATAATTTTGTAAACTAAATATGCCACTTGACTGGGGAATAATAAATGAATGACTTTTGTAATCTCATACCTCTACAGGTATTGGGCCTCTCCATCAAACACACATACACACACATTTTATAATCTCTTGGATGATGAACTTACCCTGCCCACCTCCACCAGGTTGGTAACCATGACGATAGAGGCTGAGTTTTCCTGCCAGACCATCCTCCAGAAATCTCTCACTGTTTCCTGCATGGGCCCTGACACACACACACACACACACACACACACACACACACACACACACAAATTAGAGACATACACATACTGATACACACAAACAGAGCACATGCGCACAGGTGTATGTATGTATAAACACACACTCACTCCGACGTCATGTAAAAATATGTCAGCACTGATAGCACAGACTGACACAAACACACATAAAACATACACACATGAACAGGGAAACACACGTGCATGCACATACCCACAAGCACTCACTATCAATCCCAGATAGCAGTTCGGGGGGTTGAGGTAATGGGGTCTTAAATTTGTCAGGGGGATTTTATACGGCGGTTTAGATTTAGGAGGTTGTGGTAATAGCCTTCCAGCCCGAAAGGACGACATTTACCAGGTGGCTGCTACACACACACACTTGCATAGAGGCACACATACACAGTTGTATCTGCACAAATGTAGAATCACACATACAGACTTCTAACACACACACACTCATCACGTCAGTTTAATTACCTTGTGTGGCGATGTAATGTCTGGGTCTATGGTACCCCTGTGAGACAGAAAAAAAGTGAAGCATAAAACTCCATACTTTTGTCATCTCTCTCTTTTTCTTTCCATATTCTCCCTTTCTTTCCTCCAAATTGTCCTCATTTTCTCTATTTTAGTATGTTACTTCTCCTGTTCCCTCAATTTCATTCTTCTTGTCTTTCTTTCTTTTTCTTTTATTTCATTCCTTCACCTTCTCTTTCTATATTTCATTTTTCTTTCCTTCACCTCTTTCACCTTTTCCCAGGCTATCCGTTTTTTCTCTGACTTCCCAGATGGGTAAAATATTATAATTGCAATTCAAAATCAACATATAAACCCTCCAACCAATTGTAATAGCTTGTCTCATTTGCTTTACTTTTAGCTTTGTACCATTTTACTTCTTTCATTTCTACATCTGTTGGCTTCTCTTGCTCCTTCTTAATCCATATTTTCATCTCTCTTCTCCCAATTGTTCTTTCGCTTTCAAAATGTCTCCCCTTTTCTCCTGCTTTAGTGAGCCCTTACTGATTCTCCTTTTTAATTATCTGCTCCTCCCTCACTCATTTTCTTCTTATTCAGCCTTTCAATCAATTTCTGCTTCCCTTTCTGTACACCTTCCTTCCTCCTTTCCTCTTTCTATCCTGCTATTTCTCATTCCTTCCATCCATCTGTCAGATTCTCTCCTTCTTCCTCCTCTCTTCAGTTTACTCCTCCCATCCTTTTTCTCTTTTAATTTGTCCTGTCTCCCTCCCCAGTCCCTCCGCTCCTCTCAGAAGCATAACTCAAGGTCGTTTTCCAAATAAACATCAAATTAAATAATAGGGGGAGATCTTAATTTTTCCTCCACGGGACAGATGAAAAGCGACGACTCTCCAACCAATGATTATCCCCCCCTTGTCCCTGCACACCCCTCCTCACACCCAACACCTCTCTATGAGACAGATAACCTTGTTGAGATAAAAACATTTATCACTTTCATATTGTCATTAAGACCATACTATAAGTATGGCATTATCTTCACTGAGAGGATGTATTGTTTTGGTTTCAGTTTTCCAATTCTCCCCATTTCTTTTCATATTAAGAAAAAACGTGTGGTCTGTGGAGACTGTTTGATTGAAAATAAGCATTATGTACCAAATTCGGCAAGAGATTAAATTGATAAGCGAAGCACAACACCCTGGAGGGTAGAGAGGAAAGGAGGATGACAAATGGATGGATAGATGGGTGGAAAGTTAAGGAAAGAAGGACAACTTTGGGAATGTGAGGGACAGCTGAAATTGAAGAACGGATGAGTAAATAAGGGAAAAGGGTATTGAAGGAGGAAGGAAAAGAGAATAATAATCAGTTCTTGTACTGATGATTTTACCAGCATCCAGATAATTGTTTTTTTTTTTTTTGTTTGTTTTTTAAGAAATGGGACTCCGATGGCTCCATTTGTTGTGGCGACCTTGGCTAATAACCTGAGTGAGTGTATGTATGTGTGTGCTCATGCATTTGTGCATCTGTTTTAGGTTGTAAAAATGTGCTAATGATGTCTGTGTGCAGATGCACAAGTGTCTGCATCTTTCTACAATTTAGGAGTAATTTGTGTGTGTGTGTGTTATCATAAGCATCATAGATATTGCCTTCTTCCCAGTTTGATTATATATTTACAAGATTAAACCAGGAAGACTTTATATAGGTAGTTGCTTTCATATTAGTTTTTTTGTGTATGTTTTGGCATGTGTATTCTCAACCATTCATTTTAACAGACCTTTTCAAAGCGGCAGTCAAGGAGCGGACAGGTTGGGATTCAATGCATTGCCAAAGGCACTTTGACAGATGGCATTATAGGCACAAATTGACTGTTGAGGGGATCAGATTTCTGGTTTTTGAGTTATTGTTTCTTAAGTATGTCTCTGACACCAATAGTTACACTTTTACTTACTGCATGTGAGTATGTGTGCATTTGTATGTGTGTGATTGTATTTCCATTTGTAGTTTTAGACCTCCAAAGAGAAGACAGTTTGCAAAGTGAGGACATTTTCGGAAAGTAAGGATTTTTTTTCTGGTTCTCACCTCATCAAAGGGCTGTCGGAAGGTTAAGACTTGGGCTAAGGTTAATGTTAGAATTAAGTTTAGGTAGGGTTACTATATGGTTAGGGTTAGGGGCTAGAGAATGAGGGTCCTTACTCTCCAGTCCATCACAAGCATTAAAGTACAAATGTGTGTGCGTGTGTGTGTGACATCCATATACTGCAGTATATGCACTATAAACTGCATAGCCATATACTGCAGTATATGGAAGTCCTCTCTTTGATAGGTAAACATTGTAACTTTGCCAAGACGGGACTTGCATCCTTGAACAAAGTTCAACACTTGGAAGGTGTAGAATGATAGTCCACTGTTGGTAATATAGGAGTGTGTGTGTGTGTGTGTGTGTAAACACTCACATCAATATAATTGGCGTTGATGTAGTCAGAGTGGGGATCTCCATCCAGCAGCTGCAGTCGGACTCTGGTGTGATCGTCTGAGGGGTCAGATAGCACAAAAATACAACAGGCCTAAAGTTACATTTACCCACAGATCGGAGCAGCTAACTGACCGGATGTAACTAACTAACCGGGCCCAAAGTTATGAGACCTACCAAGCAACCTGTAGTCATGCAACTTATGACTAGCAAAGAAAAGTCTTGGTTGAGCATACACAGCATGTCACTTTGACACTAGAGACCACGGCTCCTGTCTCCTACCAAAGTGGTTTCTTTTACTCATGAAGGCAATCTTTCCCTAACCCTTAACTATGATTTAATCACCTAAACTCAACCAAACCATAACCATAGAAATGCCATATCACAAATAGACTGAAACGACAAAACTGACCGCCAATTCATAAATCCTACAATCACAACTTCTGACTGACTACGTAAAAAACGTTCAGAAAGAGTAAACATGCATGGTTTGGTTCAGTATACTTTTATTCAGCAACTTCATTTTGAATTTTCTTTCACCTCAGTTAATTTGGCTTCAGTGCAGTTCTAGTCAGATGAGCTGAACGGGCATGACACAAACACAAACATAAAAGTAATAAACATTTTGTACAGGACTCCCCAATGCAGATTTATAACAAATAGTTTTTGGATAAGTCAAAGAGATGGGACAAACACTGTTTCCATTATGAGCTGCCTCTATCAGCAATCACTAGTTTATTTACTGCCAAATAATCCATAGCCTTGCAACAGTGTGACCGCCGATGGAAACTCTTTGATTAATGTCTCTATTTTCATTCCGGTTACTCTTAAATATTTGAAACCCTCTGCAGAGTCTTCCTGGTGATTGGTTGACTCACAAGAGGAGACTCTCTAAAACGAAAAAACAATGTGTTTCACTCTACCTTTAAGCCATTTATGTCCACAAGTCACTGACAATTTCCGAAAAATCAGAAGATTGTCAACATGGTTAAAAACATTCTTTTCCCTTATTGTATTAAATTGAAAGAACACACGTTTGCTTCATGCTTGCTGGATGTTTTAAAGCAGTCAGAGCACTGAGCACTAGAGCTTAAAATTTATTTATATTTTATTTTTAGGTAAAGAGTACTCTGCTGATTTCTAATAGTCCCCTTGCAACAAACCCACCTCGACCTGTGCTGCCAGCCACACATATGTTTTGAGCTGTTAGCTAAAAATAGTGTTGTGGAGAGAAAGTAAAACCAAGAAAGAAACCAACTATGTGAAATTGTTGTTTAAAGTATTCAAATATAATTTAAGTATTTTGATATTAAACAGTTTTTAGCTGCAAGTCTCACAGGCCTTTTCAGATATTACACACATATTCCTTTTAGCTGCCTTTAAGTTACATCTCATTTTTCGAATGAATAATCTACAATTCTATTTTTATGGAAATACATCTTTATTTCACAAATGCTGATGACTGAATTATTTGATAAAAGTTACTCAAAATGCAAAGGAATGTTTTTACATTTGTTCTTTTAAAAAAATGGTTACTGAATTGTTTCCTGCAGAGAATCCCTTGCCCGGCAGGATACAGGTGATGTATTTTATGGTTTCGGCCACATGCAGCAACATAGGTTTGTGAATAGCTGTAGTTAGCACAAGCATGGCTGGACAGATAAAAGAGTGACAACTACAGAAATTCAAAATGGACCAACAGAGTTTTCAACTATAGGGCCCCACGCTGGTTAACTGACAAGTTATGTGACTGAAGTGGTGCAATACCAGAGCAATGAGCACACTAAAAATGTAAAATTACCATCATAATAGCAATGGATCAATGATCTTGCATATTACCACTTAAAAAAAAAAGAAATACTGTATATAACCTGCTTAAAATTTCGGATGACATCTATGAGCCATTCACATCGCACAACATGGCTCTTTGGTGTGAGCCATTGTCAAAGTACATGTCATCAAAACTAAATCTGATTTTTCCTTTTTCCCTTTCCCCCTTGAATGTCAATGTTCTGTGCTCTAATAGCCATCCATAGTACTAGAACACATATGGGGGGTGATTATGGCTAATGGCAGGCAGTGATTTTGTTTAGTCGTAACGTGGCAACGGCAGGTAATTAGATGAAGTGGACATGATTTAGATTATCTCTCTTTTTCTCTCTCATTCTCAGTCTTTTTATTTCTTGTGTTGATATGTTCAAGTTCACCCCCCCCGCCCTATTTTCAATCTCATATATATATATGACATATAAGCACATCATAATGAAAGGTGCGTGGCTCACTGTGTATTTGTTTTCATTGTTTTTGTTTATTTATTCATTTTTTGTGTAAGGTAAAGTATTATTGTTAACTGTTTACTTTAATAAATTTAATATTTCCTATTTAAATATATTTGAATAATAAAGTTTTGTGTTTTATCCACAGAAAAAAAGAGACAATGATGACAGTGGCCAACAGTTACTCTGCGAGTGTTTAAACAAATAAGTTCTCAGAATCAGAATCAGAACCGATTATGTGTGGCATCGGAGTCTTGGAGTAAAGAGAGACAAAAAAAAAGAAGAGAATAAGGGCTCGGAGAAAGGGGGGATGGGAAGAAAGAAAATAGCAGCACAGGGGGAAAATAACAAAGGGATCACCTCTGTGTTTCTTTGAAGTCATTGAAATGCTAATGCTCATGACTTTACTGATTGATGCAAAGCTACAGCAGGGGTGGAGCGCTTAAAGCAAGTGCACAGTGAGCTGGCTACGGTTAGCCTGCAAGCTAGTCTGTTAACCGCAGGGAAGACATCTGAACTGTGTTAGAAAACTTATAAAACATTTTTGCTCTGACACTTCAGGTTTCTGCTTTTGAAGAATTTGACCTCCTGAAATTCACAAGTTGGCATTTCAAAAGCTAATTAAGCTAAGCTAAGCTGAAAAAATCATTTTGTATAAACATGATTTTTTTAAACCCAATTTGAATCAAAGCTCAAATTCATCTGTCTCAAAAAGAAATTCTGCCTCGAAAACAGAGCTTTTATGTGAGCAGATCTACTGTGTGGTCGATGACTCATACCTTCAATTGTAACCCATTTCCTTTATGTTTATAGTGGGGGCTTGGGGGCAATCATTTTGTCAAGTAGGCGTTAACATTTTTTTGTTTTCGGTGAATATCTTAGAATAGATGTGTAAATTTTCTATTTGTGGCTGGCACAAAATGAGGCTTCCAGTGGAGTAAAAATAATCAGAAATAGCAGAAAATTGCTGAGAAGCTTTCTTTGAACCCTTATTTAAAGAACCAAGATCCTTTAGAACACATTTGATTATACCATATCTCTGATGAAGACCTTGAGACAGAGATGAAAGATGTGGAAAAAGGTCAAACTTAGAATTAAGATGATGTTGATGATGATGGTAATTATTAGTATTATGGTGAAACAATTTTCAAGGTCAAGAAAAAATAACATTAAACTAAACCATCACCATGACAACTGAGCAGACTCTATTGGCTGATGAAGACCATAAGATCTGGTTTGAAGCTGGGGAGAAAGCTGGTAAGTGGACCTTGTGTTTAGACTTTTTTGCTTTTTTAGTCAAATATGTGGATACAGTTTACAAGCAGGTTTAAACTCATATACACCAACAAAGCTGTTGGGGGTGAAGGTAGTCCAGGGTTTAAAGCATTTGAGTGGCATCAATCATATCAACAGATAAACCTTTTAATGTCATTGTCTCGTGTTTTTGTTCAATATGTAGAAACTTAGTTAATTGAGTCCATTTGCAGAATATGTTTACCAGCTCTTTGCCAAAACTGGTTTCAAGTGTTTGAGAGACAAACGACCGCAGTATTTTCGACCATAACATTTTCGAGCGCGGTATGTTCTATAGTTTGACATAGCAACGTAACATGGCAAGACTGACTTATGCCAAGGTTGTATGGTGTCATTGTGTAAGACAACCGAATATACATCTAAGACGTATTATGAGGTCCCAACAAATGACTTGCATGTCAAGCTTTTTTTCTCCGTCACTCACGTTCTGTGTGATGCTTCAAACGCCATGGTTGTTGACACTCCTGATGCCGACTGGCCCCTCCTTTCCAATCACTGAGCCATGAAAGAACATAAGCTGATTCGTCAGGATTGTTTGGTTTTCAACCTGTAGTCTTATGTGTCTCTTGGCCAAATCACAACAGGAATTTTCAGGGACCATGATCACCTAATATGTCATAAGGACCATCTTGAAAGACGTATTGTGTAGTCTGATTACAAACTTCTAAGTGTATTCCCTCTGGGGCAACCCTGAAGCATGGCACCCTGATTGTCAGAGAGTCCTGAGACATGTCTCCTTCAATACCTTTCCCAGGAATAACCCCAGAAAAGTATCAAATCTCACTAGAAGCATGAGACACAAGCCTGCAACGCTCATGTTGTAGTAAATCACTTACTGGCCCATCCACCAGGCCCATCTCCACACACTCACTTTTTGCTAACTTGCTCCACTGGCACTGAATAATATCACTGAACATAAATCGTTAATACAGAATAGCTGCATATAATACAGAGTCTTGCAACGAATCCACTCCTTGATTATCACTTCTAGGATCACCTTGAGGAGAATTATTTGTACAGCTTCTATCAGAGTAATTTTGCAGCTCTGGCTGAGCAGCAACAATGATGGCAGCATGACTCCACTCTGCTGATACAAGATACTGTCATCAGCTATCAGCTCACCCACACTCTTAATCACAACTCTCACACACACACAAACCATCTCTCTCTCTCTCACACACACACACACACACACACACACACACACACACACACTCCCTGCATGTAAAAACAAACACACCAGGGGGTAGTCTGCCAGCCTTCTGCTCTTTCTCTCCCTTTCACTCTCTCTTTTCTTCTCCTTCTCCAACTCTGCCTCTCTCTCATCTCGCCTCTTTATCCTCAAATTTATTTTCTTCCTCCTTTTCTCGGCTGATTCTGTCCACCGTCCCTGCCTGCCTCATTTTCTCCTCAGGTCTTTCCCTCCCTTGTCTTCCTTCATTTACCTTTTTCTCCTCCTCTCCCTCTCCCTATCTCTTGCCCCATACTGTCTCGCTCCTTCAGACAGCAGTAATTACACAGGGCTAGTGTCAGGCTGTCATAACACAAGAGCCACCGATATGAGGCTTCTCTCTGCCCAGGGAGGAGAGCTTTTAATTGGGCTAAGATGGCAGGAGGTACTGGCTTGCAAACACTGCAGAACACAGGCCACAGGTTTGAAGAGGCGTGTGGTGTGTGTGTGTGTGTGTGTGTGTGTGTGTGAGACTGAGTGAGGGTTAGGGTTAGACAACATAATGTATGTGTGCATATGTGCTTGAACAAAGAACACAGGAAGTTTAAGAATGATTTTGGTGTCAAATGTAACCAACCACAACCTCAAATACACACACAGGTTTGTAAAACTTTAGAGGAACCTAAGCCTGATGTTACAAACATATCCCTCAAGTCAAATCTAAGTATAAACCTAATACTAATATAATATAATCATGTATGTGGTTGCCAGATTCCCAGTAGCCAGATCTGGATCAATATACTTGAGTCATGTATTTGCTCAACCATTTCTAGATCTAGATATGGATATACAGTGGTGTGAAAAAGTGTTTGCCCCCTTCCTGATTTCTTATTTTTTTGCATGTTTGTCAAACTTAAATGTTTCAGATCATCAAACATATTTAAATATTAACACAAGTAGACAGAAAATGCAGTTTTTAAATGAAGGTTGTTATTATTAAGGGAAAACAAAATCCAAACCTACATGGCCCTGTGTGAAAAAGTGATTGCCCCCACCTGTTAAAACATAACTGTGGTTTATCACACCTGAGTTCAATTTCTCTAGCCACACCCAGGCCTGATTACTGCCACACCTGTTCTCAATCAAGAAATCACTTAAATAGGACCTGCCTGACAAAGTGAAGTAGTAGATCTTCAAATTGAAAAATCTTCTAATTGAGCTATCAGTCTGGAAAAGGTTATAAAGCCAGTTCTAAAGCTTTGGGACTTCAGCGAACCACAGTGAGAGCCATTATCTGCAAATGGCGAAAACATGGAACAGTGGTGAACCTTCCCAGTGGCAGGCTGACCAAAATGACCCCAAGAGCGCAGCGACGACTTATCCAAGAGGTCACAAAAGACCCCACAAAAACATCCAAAGAACTGCAGGCCTCACTTGCCTCAGTTAAGGTCAGTGTTCACGACTGCACCATAAGAAAGAGACTGGGCAAAAATGGCCTGCATAGCAGAGTTCCAAGACGAAAACCACTGCTGAACAAAAAGAACATTAAGGCTCGTCTCATTTTTGCCAGAAAACATCTTGATGATCCCCAAGACTTTTGGGAAAATACTCTGTGGACTGACGAGACAAAAGTTGAACTTTTTGGAAGGTGTGTGTCCCATTACATCTGGCGTAAAAGTAACACCGCATTTCAGAAAAAGAACATCATACCAGCAGTAAAATATGGTGGTGGTAGTGTGATGGTCTGGGGCTGTTTTGCTGCTTCAGGACCTGGAAGACTTGCTGTGATAAATGGAACCATGAATTCTGCCGTCTACCAAAAACTCCTGAAGGAGAATGTCCGGCCATCTGTTTGTGACCTCAAGCTGAAGCTAACTTGGGTTCTGCAGCAGGACAATGATCCAAAACACACCAGCAAGTCCACCTCTGAATGGCTGAAGCTGATGCTTTGGAGTGGCCTAGTCAAAGTCCTGACCTGAATCCTATTGAGATGCTGTGGCATGACCTTAAAAAGGCAGTTCATGCTCGAAAACCCTCCAATGTGGATGAATTACAACAATTCTGCAAAGATGAGTGGGCCAAAATTCCTCCACAGTGCTGTAAAAGACTCATTGCAAGTTATCGCAAACGCTTGACTGCAGTTGTTGCTGCTAAGGGTGGCCCAACCAGTTATTAGGTTTAGGGGGCAATCACATTTTCACACGGGCCATGTAGGTTTGGATTTTGTTTTCCCTTAATAATAACAACCTTCATTTAAAAACTGCATTTTGTGTTTACTTGTGTTATCTTTGACTAATATTTAAATTAGTTTGATGATCTGAAACATTTAAGTGTGACAAACATGCAAAAAAATAAATCAGGAAGGGGGCAAACACTTTTTCACACCACTGTAGACAAATTTAGTAGATATGTGCACTCAGTCTCATGTTGGCATCTGCAGTACTGGATTAAGAACAAAGTCATCAGAAGCTGTGGTGTCCAAGGGCGAAGGGTCACGAACCCATTACTCATTAATGAGCTCCACTCCTCTGCTGAGTCTCCCTCTCCTCATAACCTTGCAACTTCCCCCTCTCCTTTCCTTCCTTCTCCTCTCCTCTCTACTCTCTGCTTTTAGTTTGGTTCCATTTTCTCTCTCTTTCTTATCTTTTTTTCTATCCTCTTCTCTCCCAAGTCTTGTCATTACCCTGCCAGCCACTGTAAAAGTTTTGTTGGGTAGAACTTGTTAACTTGAGGGGTCCAGAAAAGGCCAAACAAAATAGACTTCTGTGTTTTTATCTTTTTTCGCAGGGGCAGCCGAATGCAGCAGAAAGCTGTAATTTGGAGACATCAGATCAGATTGTATTTACTGAGAGCCTGCGCACAGCCGCTGCACACAAATGAAATGAGAATGAGCCACCAGTGCCTAATGACTGCTGTCGTACCACAACAGCAAACAGGAGCAGCTGTATTGGTAGCTTTTGAAGATCAACGGTCATGATGAGGTTTTATATTACATATCACCAAAATTAAAACCCACATAATATACTGAAATATCTTAATTGGAGCAGGAGATAATCTATGGAATCATTATGTTACAGTTCCATGAATATACTGCCCATTTATTGCTTTATAAGACCAGTGTCTGCCCCAGATTGTTCTTACTTGATGAGGCAAAAAGACATTTAAGAAGTAGTTTGGTTATATAATGCTGAAATCCTCCACTGAAAAACAGTACTAATTAAATTCTTCTACCCTGAATGGCCCAACTCAGATCATATTTGGAAAATGAAATGATCTATGACCTTTACTGAACTATGTATTAGAGACTAACAAGATTTTTTGCATCTCCTGCAAATTTCTGCTTCAGCTTTCTCGACTAACACCCCCGCCCCCCATCCTGGGATTTGGGAATCTTATTTTTATTCCTAGAAGAGGACAGTTTCTTTTGGTATATGTAACGTGTGGGTGTTTGAGATTTTTCTTCCCTAACCCTAAATAGGAATATTTTCCTAAATAGGAATAATTTAACCGTAATGTAATTTTGTTGTTTATCTGATCAAATTAGCATTTGTTATGAAAGGTAGGATAAAATGTCAAGTGAAAAAAAAAATCGCTATATTAAACAGCAGTATGACAAAGCCTTTGTGGTTTGAGAAAAGAACATGGCAGCTAAAACATCATGTGACTTAAACTCTGGTGGCTTACATTTTGTTTTCAAGAGCACTGGACAAAGTAATTGCTGGGTCACTGATATTGAACAAAAACCTTATCAACCTCCTACAGATATATTATGGTAATTTGAGCTATGGGCCAGTTAAAACCTCTACTCACTGCCTCTTTTATATTCCATTGTCTTTCCAGCTGCCTGAAAAGAGCAAGAAAGAGTAACAGAACTTGCTGTTGGAGAGAGAAGAATTTAATGCTTCAATATGCCCATTAGGTTTTATTTTACAATGCTGGAGAGAGACTAGGGAAGTTAACACAGTATCATACAGTGGCACTAATGCAGACTAGATGCATGATTGGAGATTTCTGCTACTATAATACTGTATCACACCTCCCCCTTTATAAATGACATCCCCTCTCCTTTTCATTCTTCTTTTATTTCCTGTGATGGTGATGAAGGTTAAAGGATCAGCAGCATTCAGTCATCTAGGATATGAAGCACAATGTCGTTTCCTTCATTGCTTGTCACTCAAGTGTTTAACAAGGCATTAGCTAGATGCTCAGAGGCATTTGGTGGTAGTTGCATTTTATAAAGCACAAATACTTACATGTACAGAAACAAAATGAGCAAAGGTTTGAAACACTATTTAGCACCTTAACATGGCAAGTTACTCGTTAACTAAATCGCTGTAAACAGGCACAAACCTTTTAAAAGTCCACATAAACAGATGGAGCTGGTATTTTGCAGGGAAGACAAAAACGCTCACAGTAGCAAGTTGAAACTGCTGAACAAGATGTTTTACTCTTCTATCCTCTCCTTCCCTCTCATCTGCTCTCTTCTCCTCCTCCTCCTCCTGCTCTTTTCGCTCCTTTTTCAGTAGCCACTAAGCAGGGATTGTGTCTGTCACAGATATACTTAATCAGTTAGCTCCCTATGGAGCTCAACTCACTCACGGCATACTCTCTGCTGTCAGCCCGGCTCAAGGCATTAGGGAATTTAATAGCATGTGTGATTGAGTGTAAGTGTGTGTGTGTGAGCAGGACTGAGAAGCGTGTAAGTGTGTCTTTCTTCACTTCCCTGTATGCTCTTATGTTCTGGAACATCTTTAGTATGTGTGTTGAAAGGTTTGTGTGTGCATTTTTGAAAGTATTCCAGTAATGTTCAAGTAATGTGTGTGTTCCAGTGTCAGCAACTATGTATGCATGTGTGTGTGGTGCCTCTGTGTCAGTTTGCATATCTGCATGCATGTGTGTGTGTGTGTGTGTGTTGGCAGGTATTATAGTGTGTAATAACCTATTAAGACCAGAGCTCCCTGCAGCTGATGTGTCAAACAACTCAGAATGTTGTCGACTTAAACATACACACACTCGTACACACAAACACACAGCTTTTTCCAGCTGTTTGAAGGCTGTTAGGAGTAAAAGAGAGAGAAAGGGAGATGAACGAGTGGGAGAAGGAGAAAAAGGTGTAGGCAGGAAAGGGCAGCAGCCTCTTTACACTTTAAAGTTACACAGCAGAACTAAATCAGTGTATTGTAAAATTAAACCATAGTGAGTTTCATTAAGGCAATACAAATGTGGAAAATGAAAAAATGTGTTTGGCATCCATTTTGTCCAAGAGAGACAAGAAAACATCTTGAATTTTACTGTGATATCACTGTTAACCCTTTAGACACTGGTGGTATATAGTGATGCTATAGTTCAATTACTACTTAAAGAAGCATTTAAGTACTCATTCCAACAAACAGTTTTCTTTCAAAAATCGAGAAGAATTCAACAACTGCACCTTCATTTATCTTTAAAGAGCACAACCTGCTCTTTACTTTGGCACTACAGTAGGCTATTTATGTATGGCAATATGATTTATGTATGTCAAATAGCATTCAGTTAATGCAGCAATACTGATACAAACAACAGCAAATAACAAATCTGTGAATATTTCTCTTTTGTTTAAACCAAGTAGATGGAAAAAATCACAGCAGATAGTTGTGTTATAACACCAATACTCTCAATACGTTCTTTAAGAAATTCTACAAGGATTATGGTTTAAAATTTAGCAGAATAATACTTCACTAACGTCTGCCCAATTGAAGACATGCACACTTAAGAACAAATGACAGCCACCGCTATCAAACTCTAGCAAATATGGTCCCAGTTTGCATAATGTCATTACATGTCGACTACCCAGATGTGCCTTTTGCCCTTTTTTTTTTTGCTTAGTCAAGTCAGTTTAATTTTTATAGCACAAACTCACACACTTGTCTCAGATTACTTTTAACAATCTACAACATATAGAACCCTGTATCATTAGACCCTCCATCCACTTCTCTCACAAGCAGCACATCCCCTCCAGCATCAACCGAGTTTGACAAGAGACTGACATATCTTCAGATCTATCATAGTGACTTGATGAACAGTTACCTCTGCTCTTTACCCATGAGCTCCTCCCTTTACCATCACACAAGATATGGATAAGAGTCATCTTAAAGAAGGCAGAAATGTTTTCAGCCCCCAAAAAAAAAAAAGTAAATAACAAATTAAGACAGATCAGTTCTTGTTTTGTTTTTCTATCTAAAACGCTAATGAGTGTGTGGTCATAAGAAATATACCCTGTTAGCCCTTCTTACAGCAAACCATTTCTTTTCTCACTAACCAACTGACACTGATTGTCCGAGGAACATCCTCCCTTCAGTCTAATGGCAGTAAGTGTGCGCCTGCAGCTGGCCATTCACATGCCAGACAGAGAAGGAAAAGTTATCTGCATGTCAGTGGTGGTATGATAGCGCACAGCGACTCATTAGGTATATGAGAAGTGAATTAGTTGAGCCGAGCTCATCTTGTTCCTGCGTGTCATCTTCCTGGTTAAAACAGAAATCTGAAATGAAGCTGTCACAGCTGCCTGATGATCCACTTTACTGTCTTGTTACCACAGGAGTTTAGGCTAAGGGTATATGCTCTGACAGAGGTCTAGTCAAAATGGATGCGTGTCTAAAAAGAAAGTTCAAATTCTTCTTCAGTGGGTATCTAATAAATGTCTAGACAGCAGTATATCTCATTAACTCTGATTAATTCATCAACAATCAATTATCACACACTGTTAATGATCACAGCTCGTCATTACCAGCTATCAACGAATATGCAATTGTCAACCCCCTGAAGTTTTAGAAAGATGAACTATAATCACTCATAATCCTCCACCTTCTAATTAAAAATACAATCATCTTTAAAATGATGACTTCATCATCTCCCTCCACCACCTGATGCTTTTTTTGGGGCGATAAATAAAAATTGTTAAAAATCAGCATCAAAGTTCTGTATGTATTGTTATGGCTGTTTCTTTGTTACCCCCAACCGCTTCTAAAGAGGAACAATAATTAACAGCAATCACCGGCAACAATATCAATATACTGGCGTTAAAAATCATCAGCCTCATTATCACCATTATCTGTGTGCTTCCCTCCCGTTGGGAGATGCAACAGAAACCATTTCATCATCTGGTGGTGGGGGGCTGGCAAACGTAATCAGTCTTGACTTGAGAATCCCTTTCTTCTTGTTTGTCTCTTGTTTTGTTTTTTAACACTAAAGCAACCAGCATTTCTATACAAAGTAGAGGACTCAGCATAAGAGAAGAAAAATGGATGCCCACTCAGTTACAACCACATCTTTTTAAGTACATTAAACCCTTGACCGCATGCAATGATACTTAGACAACAGGGTACTTCAAACTTTGTGGCAACAGTTTCAGAAAGACCTTTTCCTTATTACATAATGACAATTCCCTGTGCACAAAGCTAGGTCCAACAAATATATAATATATAATATAATATTGCACTCTAAAATAGTTCATTAAATAGTAATAGTCATTCAAATGAATACTTTTGATACTTAAGTACATTTTTGATAATAATACTTCTATGAATTGCTATATTTATCTAATTTACCAATCTATATAATACTTTGTCACCACTTTCAGAAAATCCCTAATGGCTAGAAAAGAAAAGTAATTATGCACACTAAATTTACTTTAGCTGTTTAGGTCTCTTGCTCACGAAAAAGTACCCGTGTCAGAGTATACTCTTCACTTCTTTTTTTATATTTAGCAATACAGATTTATTTTAAAATGAGAATGTGCATTTGCAAAATGCTTGCCAAGAGAAAAGAGAAACATAAGTAGAAGTTTCCAAAAACAAAAACAAATCACAAATTCGTCTTAATGTCTGCGGGTGGAATAATGTTGCAGCAGTGCCGCACTGCTTCAAGCAATCAAGCGCAAACTAGACTGCTGTGATCTGAGATCACAGCAGTGATCTACACAAGAGTGTAGACTGTGTATATGTATGTGTTTGTGAGTGTACACTGCAGGTATAGGACTTTCTTATTCAATGAATTTGTATGTGCTACCATGTGCGTACAGAATGTGTGTTTATTTGTATAACTGTTTGTGTGTATGTGACAGCTTGGGGGATGCTAATATTTGTTGTGGTTCTTTGGTCAAACACTTCAGAGGAGTTGTTGGCGTTCTGACTTCAGAGCAGCTCGGCAGACGTGTTGAGAATCGGTGCCAGAGAGGATAAGAGAGGAGGAACGGCATCAGCTGCAAGAAGCTAACACACACACACACACACACACACACATGTACGAACACACAAACACACACGGTTGCGCTTGTTTTCAAAACTTTCCTTCCTTGCTTTGTTTGTTTCACACACAAACACATATACACTCACAGAAACAAGATGTCCTCACTATCTCTTGCTTTCTCTCTCTCTCTCTCTCTCTCTCTCTCACACACACACACACACACACACACACACACACACACACAACTACTATACATATAACTTCCGCTGTAATGAGAAGCAACATGATGCAAGAGGGGATAGTGATTATGCCAGCGACGCTTGGAGGTGTAACACTGGGTGAAGGGTGTGTGTGCATAGTAACACCGCCTGGCAAAGACTGACAGCCTGTGTAATGATTCTCATTCACCTGAACACCAGTACACATTTGTGAATGGAAAGAGGGCTATAGGTAAGTTTGTGCATGTTTATTGAGGGGGGGAAATTCATGACAGAGAAGAGAGGCAAAGAAGGAAAAGTAGTAAGGGGAGGTCAAAGAAGTGAGGGGAAAAGATGAAAAGGCAGGTGGAGATGGGACCGAGGTAGCGCCGAGTGACAGATGCGAGAAAATATAGTGAATAGATTAAGTTCAGAAAGGAAGTCAGAGACAGAGATCAAGAGAGAGGAAAGACATAAAGAGGAAAGACAGACAGGGGGAATAGGGGAGAAAAGAAAAATGAGAAAGGGGGAGAAAAAGAGACAGAGAAGATAAAATAAAAATGGAGGCGAGCAAGAGCATACACATTCAGACCGAACATGAAGCAGATTTTCACCTTGTCTGCTGTATCTAAGTATTTTTGCAGTCCGTATTTAATCTCTACCAACAACCAATGCATTAACTATACGGGCATTCGTTGTACAGTAGCTGTTCACCAGCTAGCAAGTCACGCACCAACCCAGTGATGAGTGTGCCTGTGTATGTGTTTATGTGCCAGCTCAGACTATTGATTAATCTCAACTCTTTAAAACCAGAAAATCCAGTAGTTTTTCTTACTTTATTCCACAAAGCTCTCATTTTTCTTCTTGTCTCTGTACGTTAAGTCATACAACTTTGGGATAACCAAGGATTTTTCTCTAAAACTGACATATTTTCAACTCACTCAGCTAACTGGTGTATTTCTGCATTATTTTTGTGTCTTTTTATTCACTTTTATGCATTTGGTTACCTCTAAAATGCTGCTTGTGTTTACTCTAACTTTAGAAAGTAAACATAATGAGAGGCATAATGAGTGGAAAGAGAGAGAACTGGAAAGAAATAAAAGTTCAGTAACTAAAAAGGATGAGAATAGGACAGACAGATAAACAGATAGACACCTGTTTCTCAAACACTCAAACAAATACTAACAAAATACTAATATACTTAATAATAAGTTATTTCTTGCAGTCTATGAGTTTTGAGTTTTCAATCAGATCCTCTTGGGGAGAGAGAAAGCAATTTTTGCTCAAACATGCAATAGGAAAGTGGGTATTGCACATTGTTTTTGGCAGAAGCTTAGAGGGGGCAAAGGGAATCAAAATCCTCCAGAGTTAAATGACTTAAAGACATTGAAATGATTGACTGCTTGTCTAAGAGAAATATATTCTATTCAATAGAGAAACCCTTTGATTTTTCTGAGGTTTATTGTGCAGTATTCCCAGTGATGGAAAAAAGAAGCAGTATGCAGAAATCAAAGTGCAAATCAATGATCATTACAAATGCGCAGGTTAGACTATTAAATAAACACCATGGTGACTTCAGAGTCCTTGTTATTTTTTCTATGCTCGAGAGAAAAGAAACTTGATGTTAATCATAATGGAAGTAAGAGCGTCAAGTGTCAGTGATAGTTGACATTAGAATAAAACACATCTTGGTCTAAGACAGTTTCCATGGGAAACATTTCCATTTTTGAAAGTGGAATCGACAGATGAAATACAGGATTGTTTTCCTATTATAGGGTATCATTTTAAATTGAAACATTTCAGATTAAACTCAAAACTTTCTGTTGTCTCCACAACAATCAACACACGGCAAGCTGTCGGCTTATTCTCAGCAGTCAGATAAAACATGAAGAAGACACCTACATGACATTGGTTTACCAGACTTGAACATTTATCTGCCTTTTTAGCCATGGTGGCTAACACTGCTAATGCTAACTACCCAAAAGCCTAACTTAAGTATACTATTAAACTATTGTATTTTTATAGTGAACATTGTCAGGAAGTGGGATTACACCGCTCTTTACTAAGCAGCGTAAAGGCCTGTACACACCGGGATTCAAAACTGCAAAATTTTCCATCAAAATCAATTAATTCCAGTGGAATTGGCCTGATTAGATGATCCGCTCGAGGAAGCAAAATTAATCCACGTGAATGTTTCTGTGTAGAGTTCAACTTTGGTCCACGTCGACACGCAAATTTGCGCTGTTGACCATTAGCAAGCCAAAAGTCCAAAATAGAGGATGTTATCGAAGCTTATTAGCTGTGTTGCACCATTCACTTTTAATTAATCTCCTCTGAAAAACTGTAGCACAAAAGAGCAATGGTTTGCAGACAGTTATGAGACAGGACTTGATGGTACAAATACGTCTATTGTGACTGACTAAAACTAGACTGCGCCGGCCAGCCAGCCCCACCTATGGACAAGCGAATGTCAGTTTGTGGTGTAACCGCTGCTTTAGTGTGCTCTGTCTAGAGAGGTCCAGGTTATTTAGCCTAGTTTGCTTAGGATAAAGATTAGGAGCAGGGGGAAACGACAAGCTTCTACAAAAAGAGGGAAAAAATACACCTTCCAACAATTTCCTATTCAAATGTTGTATCTACTTATTTAGCTGTCTTGCAAGTACATCAGAGTATCCCATGGGTTTTGTTGAGTCTGACACACAGAATAAACACAAATACACTTGGAGTGTGACAACAGTATTGTCTTGTTCAATACAATGCTGTTGTGTATATATATATGTCTTTACTTGTTGAAAACTGACACAACTGTGGTGTATCATAGTGAGTTTTGTGAATGCACACGTACCCCCTCTTTGCACATATGTAAATGCTTGCCAATAAATCTGTTTATTTTGAAGGCACACTTCTGTTGAATTATAAATGACCATATGGGAAGGTTGTTCTATGAACTGAGGGCTGAGAAGGAGAAGAAAAAAGGATAAGTAGAAACGAAGAGGAGGGGAAGTGGGAGAGGGAGGAGGAAATAGAAACAGACAGATGCCTGTGATGAGGAAACACTACAGCGCTTTGCCTCAACCCATATACTGTCAGAGTTAATCAGACAGGATTAATGAATGGATAGAGAGGAGAGGAGAGGAGAGTAAGAAAGAAAGAAAGAAAGAAAGAAAGAAAGAAAGAAAGAAAGAAAGAAAGAAAGGTGAGAAAAACCTAGTGGAGAGAGGCATACACAGAGAGAAAGGGAGATGCATGGGAGTAAAAGGTAAGAGAAGAGCGGTATTTAAAGTGAAAACAGGTTAAGAATTGAAGGAAAAGAGAGGACAGAAAGAGATGAAAAGAGATGGCACAATGAGGGAAAAGGAGAAGGAGGTGGTGGACAGGAGAGAACGAGGGATAAGATGGGAAAAGAAGTGAGCATAAGTAGGGAGAGCAGATGGAGCAAAAATGATAAAAAAGAAGAGCAGGGAGGTGAGAAGAGGGTGACTGGTGAGAAAAGAGGGAGAAAGGGAAGCAAAAAAAAAAGACTGTAGATGACAGAAAGGTAAAGAGATGACAAGTGGTTGGGAAGAGAGAAAAAAGAAGGGGGGGTAAAAGTGCAGAAAGGGAAGCAAACAAGATGAAGGGGGAAAAGAAAGTTGGGGTGGAAGTAGGGAGATGGGAGAGGAGGAGAGGAGGGGAAGCATTGAGGAGACAGGAGGACAGGAGGCTGGTAGATTAACATTTATTCAGTGTGCTGAAGGGATTTCAAACATGGCATCAACCGTTTGTGTTAGGCAGATGGCTGGAGGAAGACTGTGTTAACACTTCAACTCAAATCAGCCCTTTTCAAACTGCGCCAGAGAGAGAGAGAGAGAGGTAGTGAAAAGTGCTGTATGTGTTGGTGTGTGTGTGCGAAAAATAGAAGGATGACTGTGACAGAGTCACAGCAAGTCAAATGTCCTCACAAGGATAGAAAGATTATCACAGCTGCCTCTGAAGGGATTTTTAGGGTCAGATCTTGGGTGTTGGTTTAAGTCTCACAATGCCAGGCCACAAATTTGTTGTGATCTGCCGAGGCTCAATGAGCATTTGCTTGGTTTAGAGGTGCTGTCACTGGATGGAGACCAAAATGACTTTACAGGCGACTAGATCAGACTTTAACCAGTAAACATAGATTTAATTTGAACCTCTTCTTCTGTGAGTCTTAAACATAAACCCTTCCTGCTGCAACTTATGGTGTTGCCATTTTTCGTCTTCTGGTTTTCAAACTGGAAAACTGTGTGTGTGTGGAGGTTCAGAAAACATGAAATTGCTCCCTAACTTGTCACCGAAATTGGTTACTGAGTGTGTTATTGGGCCCTGATAACATTGATGCTCAGTGGAAGTTTGCCACACTAGCAAAAAATGAGAACCCAATACCTGCTACTGAAAAGTGTATAGGGTTAAGATTATCCTGATGTAGTATGTTTTCTGTAAATTCTGTCTATAAAGTCTATGGTCTCATGGAAGATATGGTCATATTGTCACATTTTCTTCCAAGTAGTGGCTCAGTATAGACCTAATATGCATTCAAGTTACAGTGCAGTCACCTTTGTAAATATTATTTAAGAAAAGTGCTTTATCAACAACATTTTAAACAACTTAAACAATTATTAAGAACGATGTAGTGAGAGTGAAGATTAGGGTTGGTGGCAAGGAAACATAGTCCCATATGCAGAACTATACAGTGTGTGTAAGAGAGAATTTATCCTATTGTGAGGCAGGTTTGTTCTGAGATTGTTGCTCTCAAGCTCCAAAGCAGAAGGCAAATTCCCTGTTTCAAAAGGGGAATTAAAGTTCAACCTGACTGAAGAAAAAAGATAGAAGACCCTTTTACCCATATTTAAAGTTTTAGCTGAAGCCACTCGGTCTGCCTGTCTCACCACGTTTCCTTGTTCTAATAAAGACAGCACACAAAGTCGTTTCCCTGGGGGCCTTTTAAAACATTTTCTCAAGAAAATGAGCCTGTGCACAATCACAGCAAGCAAGATGGACAGTTTCCATTACCAGGCCCTTGTAATTAAAGGATTTGTACTAATAGCAAATTTATCATAATTCCTGTTGGCTATCAAGTCCTTGACAGGCTATTTCATTTCAGCGCATGTTTCATTTTAAAGCCTTCAGGTTAGTGCAGTGTCTTTGGCTTGACATATAAAGCCATGTAATGAGATGTGTACACATGCACGGATCTGTGTGTGCAAACACTCACACTCATGAATTGCAAAATGTAAGCGCACAAGCGGAATCTTATGGATAATACTGGTCATTCAGAAGCCCCTTATGGATTACTTAAAATCAAGGCCAGTTACGTCGCCCGGATTGGCGCTACCGGCCCCACCCTGGAGCCAGGCCTGGGGTGGGTGCCCGACGGCGAGCGCCTGGTGGCCGGGCCTTTCCCACGGGGCCCGGCCGGGCACAGCCCGAAGGAGCGACGTGGGGCCGTCCTCCCGTGGACCCACCACCCGCAGGAGGATCCGTAAGGGGCCGGTGCAGAGAGATCTGGGCGGCAGTCGAAGGCAGGGGCTTCGCGACCAGATCTCCGGACACAGAAACTGGCTCTAGGGACATGGAATGTCACTTCGCTGGGGGAAGGAGCCTGAGCTTGTGCGGGAGGTTGAGCGTTACCGGCTAGATATAGTCGGCCTCGCCTCCACGCACAGCCTGGGC
This sequence comes from Siniperca chuatsi, assembly GCF_020085105.1. Lineage (NCBI taxonomy): Eukaryota > Metazoa > Chordata > Actinopteri > Centrarchiformes > Sinipercidae > Siniperca > Siniperca chuatsi. The sequence continues at coordinate 4,199,126 of NC_058043.1, read as the reverse complement.
TCTGGAACCCGTCTCTCGAGAGGGGCTGGACGCTCCATTTCTCTGGCGTTGCCGGGCGGGAGAGAGGCGGCGGGCTGGTGTGGGCCTGCTCATAGCCCCACAGCTCAGCCGTCACGTGTTGGAGTTTACCCCAGTGAACGAGAGGGTCGCGTCCCTCCGCCTCCGGGTGGGGGACAGGTCTCTCACTGTTGTGGCGGCCTACGGGCCGAACAGCAGTGCAGAGTACCAGGCCTTCTTGGAGTCCCTGGGAGGGGTACTAGACAGTGCACCACCCGGGACTCCGTTGTTCTACTGGGGGACTTCAACGCCCACGTGGGCAACGACAGTGACACCTGGAGAGGGGTAATCGGAAGGAACGGCCCCCCTGATCTGAACCCGAGCGGTGTTCAGTTGTTGGACTTCTGTGCTAGTTACAGTTTGTCCATAACTAACACCATGTTCAAGCACAAGGGTGTCCATCAGTGCACGTGGCACCAGGACACCTAGGGCCGGAGGTCGATGATCGACTTTGTTGTCGTATCATCTGACCTCCGGCCGCGTGTCTTGGACACTCGGGTGAAGAGAGGGGCGGAGCTGTCAACCGATCACCACCTGGTGGTGAGTTGGATCCGCTGGCGGGGGAGGAAGCCGGACAGACTTGGCAGGCCCAAGCGTATCGTGAGGGTCTGCTGGGAACGTCTGGCGGAGCCCTCTGTCAGCAGGGTCTACAACTCACACCTCCGGGAGAGCTTCTCCCAGATCCCGGGGGAGGTTGGGGACATTGAGTCCGAGTGGACCATGTTTTCCACCTCCATTGTCGATGCGCGGCTCGTAGCTGTGGTCGCAAGGTTTCTGGTGCCTGTCGCGGCGGCAATCCCCGAACACGGTGGTGGGCGCCGGAAGTAAGGGATGCCGTCAGGCTGAAGAAGGAGTCCTATCGGGCCTTGTTGGCTCGTGGGACTCCCGAGGCAGCTGACAGGTACCGGCAGGCTAAGCGTGCTGCAGCCCGTGCGCGGTCACAGAGGCAAAAACTCAGGACTGGGAGAGGTTCGGAGAGGCCATGGAGGAGGACTATCGGTCGGCCTCAAAGAAATTCTGGCAAACCGTCCGACGGCTCAGGAGGGGGAAGCAGTGCTTCACCAACACCTTGTACGGTGCGGGTGGAGAGCTGTTGACCTCGACTGGGGATGTTGTCGGACGGTGGAAGGAATACTTTGAGGATCTCCTCAATCCCGCTGTCACGTCTTCCGAAGAGGAAGCGGAGGCTGGGGACCGGAGGCGGACTCATCCATCACCCTGGCCGAAGTCACTGAGGTTGTTGGCAAGCTCCTTGGTGGCAAGGCTTCGGGGTGGATGAGATCCGTCCTGAGTATCTTAAGTCTCTGGATGTTGTGGGACTGTCTTGGCTGACACGTCTCTGCAACATCGCGTGGCGGTCTGGGACAGTGCCTCTGGACTGGCAGACCGGGGTGGTGGTCCTCTGTATAAGAAGGGGGACCGGAGGGTGTGTTCCAATCACAGAGGGATCACACTTCTCAGCCTCCCGGTAAGGTCTATTCCAGGGTACTGGAGAGGAGAATTCGTCCGATAGTCGAACCTCGGATTCAGGAGGAGCAGAGTGGTTTTCGTCCCGGTCGTGGAACACTGGACCAGCTCTATACTCTCCATCGGGTGCTCGAGGGTTCATGGAGTTTGCCCAACCAGTCCACATGTGCTTTGTGGATCTGGAGAAGGCATTCGACCGTGTGCCCCGGGCGCTTTGTGGGGGTGCTCTGGGAGTATGGGGTCCGGGGCCCTTTGCTAAGGGCTGTTCGGTCCCTGTATAACCGAGCAGGAGCTGTGTTCGCATTGCCGGCAGTAAGTCAGACCTGTTCCCGGTACATGTTGGACTCCGCCAGGGCTGCCCTTTGTCACCGGTTCTGTTCATAATTTATATGGACAGAATTTCTAGGCGCAGTCAGGGGTCGGAGGGTGTCCGGTTTGGGAACCACAGGATCTCATCTCTGCTGTTTGCAGATGATGTCGTTCTGATGGCTTCTTCAAGCCGGGACCTGCAGCATGCACTGGGACGGTTTGCAGCCGAGTGTGAAGCAGCTGGGATGAGGATCAGCTCTTCCAAATCTGAGGCCATGGTTCTTGACCGGAAAAAGGTGGTTTGCTCTCTTCGCGTGGGTGGGGAGTCCTTGCCCCAAGTGGAGGAGTTTAAGTATCTTGGGGTCTTGTTCACGAGTGAGGGACGGATGGAGCGTGAGATTGACAGGCGGATCGGTGCAGCGCCTGCAGTGATGCGGGCGCTGTATCGGACCGTTGTGGTAAAGAAGGAGCTGAGTCGAAAGACAAAGCTCTCGATTTACCGGTCAATCTACGCTCCTGCCCTCACCTATGGTCATGAGCTTTGGGTAGTGACCGAAAGGACAAGATCGCGGATACAAGCGGCCGAAATGGGCTTCCTCCGCCGAGTGGCTGGGCGCTCCCTTAGAGATAGGGTGAGGAGCTCAGTCACACGGGGAGCTCGAGTAGAGCCGCTGCTCCTCCACGTCGAGAGGAGCCAGCTGAGGTGGCTAGGGCATCTGATCCGGATGCCTCCTGGACGCCTCCCTCGGGAGGTGTTCTGGGCATGTCCCACCGGGAGGCGGCCCCGGGGAAGACCCAGGACACGCTGGAGGGACTATGTCTCTCGGCTGGCCTGGGAACGCCTCGGGATCCCCCCGGAGGAGCTGGAGGAAGTGTCTGGGGCGAAGGAAGTCTGGGAGTCCCTGCTTAGACTGCTGCCCCCGCGACCCGGCCCCGGATAAGCGGAAGAAGATGGATGGATGGATGGATGGTCATGTATGTGCATGTGGGTCTAATGGCATAGACAGACATGCAAATACGCATACACACATACACACCCATAAACCATTCAATAAAACTTCAAACAAACAATCTGCTTCTATTGTTCTATCCTAATAGAGGCCTGAGGTTGCCTTGTACAAGATAACAAGCGCACACACACACACACACACACACACACACATCTACAGAACATACAATCAGACAGATGTCATTAGTGCACACAAAATCATAGCAAACACTTGACACAGCGTCACATTCACATGCTAATTCTCACTCTAATGGCCAAACACACACACACACACACACACACACACACACACACACACTAATGCTACATGCAGTACGTGCCTCACTCTGCACATCATTAGAGCAGCCTGTCTTTGCTCCAAAAAAAAAAAAAGCTTCATTTTGACAAAAGAATAAAATAGTGGCTGCAGGCTTTGATCATCAAGCAGGATTGAAATAAAATCCCTCTGCAAACTGAAAGTTATTTTTGCCGCAGTAGTTTCCTGTATCAGACTTAGAGAAGTTTAGGAAATTAGTTTGAATAGACTTTGATATTACATTCTGAAAAAGGATGGATCTTACTAAATATGCATATGTATATCTTGATTTTTATTTTCATTTAACACATTGTTTTGCTTTGATTGAATTGGTCTCACTGTCAGAGGTAGTGAGAATGTCAAATGTTCAAGTAAAATGTTATCACCTCTTAAAAAAATGTACTGGGGAGTGTATTGGTCCTGACTGATTCATATACCAAGACCACATTCTACTGGCATCTGGCTCTCAGCAGGTGGTTACATCTAACTGTAGGACACACCCGGAGCTGGAGGGAGTCAGTCGCTGACTTGTTGAAGGGCACTTCAGCAGGGCAGATGGTTGCCAGCACAGAGGTTTGGACCTGTGTCCCCCCAGCTGAAGGAAGGTCTCTTTACCCAGCATACCTGGTACCTGGTTAGACCTCTGCTTTTTTCTCCTCCGTAATCAGTACACTGAATTTATATGGACAGACCTCTCTCTTAGGGCTGGGTGTTTGAAATGTGTTGATAGTAGTGCATTAACTGTCAATCAGGCTGGACTGTTAATGGAGAAATGTTTTTGTATCTAAGTAACATCCATTTGGAGGAATTAATCAAGCAATAAAGCGCACAGCAAATTAATCAAACCAAACCAGACCAACAGGAACTAAAATAAATGACTTGAAATAAACCATACCGAACCAACCCAGACATAACTAAACCTCACCAAGCTAAACTAAAGTTCTAACTGAGCTAAATTAAATCAATACCACAATCATATTCAGCAGCAACTACTGCAGGAATAGTCCATCCATGTCATTGCAGTACTCACAAGCGATGATGTTGCCATAGCGATTCTTGTTGCGGTTCTCGTCCTTCTTGGCTGTTTCCCAGGGCGCCGTCTGTCCCTCCGCCAGGGCCTGTATGTACACGTGCACACACACACACACACACACACACACACGACAATAGTTTCATATTGAGGTATGAACACACAGAAATATGCATGCACATATGGCCTGATGCCCAGAGCTTGTACACTGACACATGGGCAGGCAGAAGTTAAAACAGTAACATGAATATTAATGAAAAGACAATCAACTGATAGTTTACAACAGACCGTACTCTTTACCGCTTTACACTGAGGGTATTACGGCTGAAACATTACAGAGCTCTGAGTTTTCAGAAGATGGCAAGGCTTGCAGGCAGGTCAGGTGTGATTAAACTTTCAAAACTAAAATAACCAAATAAGCTCTAAGCTGTTTCTAATTTAAATTCATGATATAAAATATATCTCACGAATTCTTGTCATTCTAATAATCTAGTGCTTTCTTCTACTTTCTACAGGTATTAGCTTTTTAGTGAACAATTGCTCAGAATTTTGATTCAATTGGTCTCATTGTCAGAGATAGTGAGAATGTGTAAAAGTGCAAAAGTGTTTAGAGACCAGTCTGTCTGAAGGTGACAAATATCATTTTAATGCTCAAAACACAACCTCTGAAAGGATTAGGATGTTTATAAAGCAGAATATTGAACACAATTGTTCACAGTGGCAGTGATGTTAGCCTGTTTAAGTGAAAGCAATACCAAGCGCAGTTGCAATAAGTATAATAGTGGATCCAGACGTCACTTGGCTAAGAGCAAGGTCCACCTGACAGACACTGAAGAACTCTTCACTTACTTCCTTTATTGTTAGTTTCCCTGGTTTATTTTTCTACATAAAAGCAGTATGTTCATTAGCCAACTTAAATGTCCAAACTTTTAGACCTTCCTGCTAGCACATGAACACAGCACAGAAGTTATGGCTAGAAATATTCTAATGGCGGAAATCCCAGATCTATCAATCCCAATCAGGTTAGTTTATCCTTTGGCCATGTAACTGTCTACCAGATTTCAGCCAACTCTGGGGTGCTTTTTAATCACCAGACCAACAGGCTGGGGTGAAAACATAACCCCCTTCCAACTTTATTGGCAGAGGTAATGCATTGAATTTCTACACTGAATTAAAAAGCAACCAGCAGCGAGGAGCAACTTGACAATGGATGGAACTAAATATATTCCTGCATGTCTGAAATGAAAAAGTGCAGGTAAACACTACAGGAGCTGAGAAAAGACAAAAAGTTTGGGTTCATTGTTCTGTTGTTTTGGTCTCAAAGAGAATATTCTGTCGGTCCTTTGTTGGAGCAGAGAAGACAGATTGTTCTTTCTCCCTGCTGTGATGCAGGCCCATGTGACAGGCCTGACAAACATAGTAAAGAAAAAATGTGCGTGCGTGTGTGTATGTTCATGTGTGTGCATGTTTGTACTTTTTGTGTCATCCATATGCACATATACAGTACAAATTTGCCTATACACACTTTTGGCTATAGATAATTGTGATATCGTTGGAGTGTATTAGTGTGAGAGGATGTACTATAATTTGGCATGCATACACTACATGTGCATGTCCCATACGTGTACATAAAATTGTGTGTGTGTGTGAGTGTGTGTAAGATTACTCTCAAGCTTGTGCTAAGCAACCAAATCCCAACTCTCAAAGGTTGCCATATGGACCTTTGAACAATTTTAGAACAACCATCACACCAACCAACACACTGGAAGAGGTCACAGACACATACACACACACACACACACACACACACACATTCTCCCTATAGGGACGAGTGAACAGTCCTTTTTGAGTCCATTAAGGGCTTAAGAAGACCAGACAACAGCTTTAAATTTCAGACAGTGATATAACCTACATACACACACACACACACATGCACACTATACTATACAAATGCACTGTGACAGAAAAACAGACATCTAAACTTATCGCTCAGTCAAGCTGAAAACTGATTCTATTAAAGTGGCATGTGGGAGAGAGAGAAAGTGTGTGTGTGTGTGTGTGTGTGTGTGTGTGTGTGTGTGTGTGTGTGTGTGTGCGTACATGCATGCGTGTGTACTGTATGTGTGAATTTTCTAAATTGCATTATGATGATGATGATGATGATGATGTTGATAGGTTTTCAATGTAGGGAGTCCACGGGACCCACAGGTGGTCATTTGAGTGGGTGCCCAATAAAATTTGTGTTTTTTGACAAATTGTAGTGTTAAACCCTTTATGATGTTATATGGTTATATTCATGTTATTAGTGTAATGGTACACAAAATTCACAGTTCGGTATGCACCTCGGTTTTAGGGTTTTAAATAAACTTGATGCAAATGACGTGTTTGAAGTGTTTCCACATACAAACCCTACTTTCACTTGAACAGTGTCGGCATACAGTTTGACACTAATCGGTGTCCATGTTCACAGTAACTAGCTGGGAAACTGTAATGCTCCCATACAGTTGAGCAGCAATACTACATTAGCTTGACTAACTGGGCTAAGTTGACTAGCATGCTACAGGTTGATACACAAGCATTATTTTCTTTCCTGCCAGCTTTTCACCAGCACTCCCTCTGATTGGCTAGTACTCGTTGTTTCCGGTGGTTAGGGTTAGGGTGGGGTTAGGGTTAGAGATATCCAATCAGAGGCAGAGTAGGGGCGGGACTTTGCAGAAAGCTGGTGGGGAAAAAAATAATGCCACAACTGGTGCACTGCCAAAACATTCTGGGTAAAACTCGTATTCTAAACGCAAGGTTTCTTTTGTTTATTGCTATTATTTATTGCTGCTGCTATTTCCACACAGATTTGTTGTTCACAATGTAGCAATATCAGGGGAAAAAATTGTGTGCGCCCCCTGGGTGCGTTAATAGTGAGTTTACTGTGTCCTTTCGGAATTTAATGCGTCAGAGACGCAGGACGCGTACCTAGTGGCCACAGTAGTTAACCTGAATAACTGGCCAGTCTTCAAACAATGAAGAATATTCCTTTTAATCCAAAAGGTGTAATCCCAGTGGGGAGCGACACGTTGACAGCGTGGCTGCTGTCGGTGTTAGTAGGGTTAATGGACTTCAACACTGGAGGTCACATCACACGCAGACGGGATGAGAAGACACCATATGGGGTGTGGTGGTAGACGCACACACACTCACACACATACATACATACACTCATGGACATAACTGTACAAACACGTCATCATTGTATGCTAACCTGACTGGGGGAAAAAAACAGCATCCATGTATATACATGTACACAAACGCACTTTTAATAGACAGAAATAGAGCGTGAGAAATTCTGTATTGTTTGTATAATGTGTGTTTGTGTTTATGTATATTGTCCAGTTTATGTCTTTCTCCATTAGCTGTGACAGGTGGCAGCTACCAGCACTACTAATAAGGCTCCATTCTCTGTCTCGTTCTCTCTCTCTCTCTCTCTCTCTCTCTCTCTCTCTCTCTCTCTCTCTCACACACACACACACCTAGAGAATAAATCACATTTGCTCTCCCCTGAAACGTATCAGTGGGTATAAACCAAAATGACAAGAAGCAAATGAAAATATAACGTACGGCATCACAGAGGGACAATTTTCAACATGCATGCAGAGTTGGTAATAGAAACTATTCATTCTTTTGGGAGTGGGATGGAGGAGACAGATAGAAGCAGACTCTTCCTTGTGTCTTTTCAAAGATTAATTTTCAGCGGCAGAGACAAAGCAAATGAAGGAAGAATAAAATGAAGACAGGAAGGAAGAAGGGTTTGGTACAGGGATAAATGAATGAAAGCTAGGGGAATGAGGATTTAGAAGGAACATGATCCCATATCTGTTTGTGATAAACTGTGCTCTAAACAAACAAACAGTCAGCCCAGGCAGAGAGGGAAAGACAGAGAGGAGAAGACAGACTGAAAAAGTTAAAAAAAGAAACATCAAGGGCAATTGGAGTGAAACATCATTTAGACTAAATAAAAGGAGTAAAGGAAGAAAGGAAGATTCATGAAATGATGAAGGCAAATGAAAAGAAACAAACTTACAAAAAAGTGGGAGGAAAGAGACACTGACAAAAAAATAAGTACAAAACTGGTGATGCTATTAGCGAAAGAAAGAAAATAAACAAAGAAATAATGAAAGTAGGAAGAGACACGCTAGCTCAATGCAAAAGAGCATCCCATCTTTAAGCAGTTGAGGCAGTTTCAGATTTACCGTTTACTCTAATGATTATTTCTATTGTTCAATCCAAACTTTTTTTTTTTATACTTTGCAGCGTACCTGCTAACTTCTATTTAGGGTCATGGGGGCAGCTGAAACATATCCCATCTTGCACATAACAAGAGGCAAGGATACCAAGGATGCCAGTCTAGCTTTGCAAAACCAAAGTGTTCATTTTAAAAGAAAAACCTTCTCTCTCTGACTCACAGTTTTACCAGCAGCTTTATACATTCTGGGATCATACAAACATTTTATTATACCTATTATCCTGGAGCTGGAGCTGCAGACCTTTGACCTTACTAAAAGCTACTTGTAATGTTATGGATGTAAAGATTGATGCCTATTTTACTGTTGTTCTCATTATAAGCCTCTTCGTGTGTGTGTTTGTGTGTGTGTGTGTGTGTGTGTGTGTGTGTGTGTGTGTGTGTGTGTGCGTGTGCGTTCACCTCATATTCCTCCTTGAAACCATAGCCCTGTCCACATTTCATCTGGGTTATGTGTTGCAGGAGGTCTGCAACTCGAATAGCTGGCTGAAACTGGCCTGCCTGGAACTGACCTGCAGGAACAGAAACATTTTACAGAGAAAGAGACAGAAAGATATGAATGTGTAAACATACAGTAACTATGTGGGAGGGAGAGAGGGTGGATGGATGGAAGGATCTTGAAAATTATTATACCTAATTGTAGTTCTAATCAGTATTCATGTAGTGAATTCGACATAACAAATAAGTAACTAATTGATAATGCAAAATATTGACTTTTTCTCTACATAACTAATTTGCTTAGTATGTCTGATTGTTTCATCACCACACTAGCTTTCTGATTTCTGTGCTGTCAAATAAATAACCTGTATCTGGCAGGCAACTTACTAACTACTGTGTCACTCCTATACTTTCACTCACCACAGGGCAAACAATTTAACAGATTAACTAGCTGCTGCCATTTTAATAAAATGCCTCTTTTTCTGGCTATTTAAATAACTAACATAATGAACCTGTGCTGTGAGCCCTGATGTTGCCACAGTATGGGAAATCAGACACAAAGTGAATGAGCTTTTGACCTCTGTTGCACTTGATCACTCAGGTGCAGCTGATATGTCCCTCCAGGCTACTTTCTTTTTAATTGATCAAATCAAATTAAATCAATTGTGTATGTTTATTGTCACATACACAATCATACCTAGTATAACGTCCAGTGAAATTCATTCTCTGCATGTAACCCATCCTAAGTATTACTGTGCAGCGCTCAGGGACCAACTCCAGTTCAAAGTGCCAGTGCACTGGTCAAGGGTGCTGACAGGAGAATTAACCTAATATACATGTTTGAAAATACTGACTGACTATTTTCCTGTACGACTAATTGACTTGCTAACTAATAAAGTAACTGAATAACTAACTTAATGACTGACAATCTAAATGGCTATTTAGCTAATTTAGCAATCTTGGAACCCATCGGCTATCGTCTGACGATTTGAATGCAGATACATTCAAAAACGCTAATAAAAGCTGATCTCTAGGGTTCAGAGATTGATAAAAAGCTAAATCGTTGTCAGACGATAGCCGATGGGTTCCGACTCTTTTGCTCTCCACGCGGACTGCAAGCGAAGCCTGCTCAAACGTGATTGGTCAATACTACTCGGACTACAAACGGAAACCAGAATGCTTTTGATACCAAAGTCTTGTCCCTTGCCTACAGATTCAGCAATCATATGCAGATATCTGTTTATAGAGATTACTAACTAGTTGACTGACTTACCTACTGGCTAACTAATTACTTAGCTAACTAAATAACTGACTATCTAGCTAGCTAACTAAATAAATAGCTACTTAACTGACTGACTGACTGACTAACTTGCCAACTAACAAAGTGACTACCTAAGTTCTGTACACATACCACTCTGGTAGGAGAGCTCCACAGACTCACACCCTCCATAGGGAAAACTCTGCAGGGTCAGAGAGGGCTGGGCGAGTGACGGCTGGCTACTGTCTGTTAATGGAGGGAGAGAGGGAGAGGGAGAGAGAGAGCAGAATATGTTACCATGACAACAGACCTCCCCTCTATGATCTCACACACACACACACACACAGCACAGTACATACGTGCACTACGGATACACGGTATGGAGGCACTCTAGGTGAGAGAAGATTGGTCGCCGGTGACAAGTGCTGAGTTAAATGAGTCACCTGACACCCCGAGCCCTGATTGGTGGGCATGACGTTAGGACAGTTAATTATAATATCTCTCCTCCAATTAAGGAACGGACAGATTGACTGGATGAGTGTATGGGCTCTATTAGTCAGGACAGATGGAGGGATAGATGGAGGTTTTGGGGGACAGAGGGACTGATGAAGGAACGTCACATGTCACGAGCTGCGCTAAAGGACCAAAGAAAAAGGATAGTTTTAAAAGATTTTTGTGGAGGCAGCTTGTAAATGTGGGTGACAGCAATACATAGATGCTGCATCCACTCTGCATTTATGCTCTTATAAGAGAAAGAAGAAGACGGTCCCATTATGATTACTTATTTGAAGGTTTATTTGTTTCCATCACTTATATTCTCTTTATTATTAAGTCACCTTTTGAATCTCAGCCAAGCAAGTAAAACTGATATTCTCTTTGGTGCAAATCCAATAACAGGTGGATAGAAACACAGTGATTAAGAGAAAGAGGACATGGGGGAAGACAAGACAAACGTAAAAGAAACAAAGGAGAAAAGAAGAGAGAAAAAGGGCATGAAATGAATGTGGCAAGAAAAAACATTTCAATAGTTAGTAGAAGAAGCCTATTTTAGTTTATAATATTAGACAGTTGTGAAATCTCAAATAATTCATGTTTTAATCTTCTCATTGTGGTTTTAATAAATAAAATGCCATTTTGTTCAGTGCTGTGGCGATATGGCTTGTGACAACCAGCCAGGCCAGTAGACTCACTGAAGTGAAAGAGTGTGTGTGTGTGTGTCTCCGAAGGAAAATGGGTTGTTATATAAATCTGCATCGCTCTATGTTTTCTTAATGGAGCTATTTGCATGTTAATGATGGCTGTAGATTCATTAGTGGCCTAAAGTGGCTTCTCCATAAGTCAATCTAAACACCGGCTTCCCTAAACGAATGAAGAATGAGCCGGCCACATGGGTCACTCTACAGCTCCCTACTTGGGCGCATGTGTGTTTGTATGTGTGTTTGTATGTGTGTTTGAATGTGTGCTGTGTGTGTGGTCAAGAGAACACAAAAAAAAGAGATGAAAAACAGCAAAGTAGATCTAGTAGGCTTACACTGAGTCATTCAAAATAACATAAATAAATAATGACAAATGCTGTTGTGTGAGAGGACAACTTGATAAGAGACAGAATGAGAAGAAGTGAGATGAAAGGAGAGAGAACAAAGAAAAGAGAAGGGAATGAAAGAAAAGACTGCAGGGGAGAAAGGAGGAGATTTTATAAGAGAGATGGGAAAGGTGGAGGAAAGACAGGAATAAAGAGTTGAGGAGAAAAGGAGAGGTGGGGAGAAGTCAGGACAAACACAGTCAGGTTTACACTCCATCTGAGCTGAAAACTACTTGTTTGTAAACTTGCTTGTTGTTTCCTAACCTCCGAAAAGCATTTTTCAAACTCACTGACATTTTCAAATATATTCTATGAATACCAGCAGGAGACACTGTGCCTTTGCTTGCCTTTCTTGCCCTCTTTTCTTTTTTCTTCCCCTTTCCTCTTCTCGTCCCTCTTTTAATTGCTTTCTCTGTTGTAGCCCATTCTTCTTCTGCTTTCTCCTCTCTGTAGATATAATTAATCTGTTTGTACTGAATCTTAGTTTAAGCAAATGCGTTCCTGGCTGTGGCCCACGGACGGCATCACTACCACTACACACTTACACATAGAGAGAACATTATATTCCTGAACAAGAAAAAAACAGACTCAAAATCACAAACCATAGACCTCAGGGTTCACACACACACACACACACAGCCATCACAGACACATACACACAAAGATCAGCACACACGCACACACACACACACAAACACTTCCTTTGTCTTCCTTTGTCTCTGAGAAAACTCCTGGCAGCTGCCTCCAAGGTCACAGGTATGTGTTTGGTGTGTGTTTGAATGCAAATGTGTAAGTTCATATATACATGGATGTGTGTGTGTGTGTGTGTGTGTGTGAGTTCTTGCATTAATGCAAGCATGTGCACTGCCATGCCTACCTTTCAGTATGTGGGGTTTTGTGTTTCTGTGTGTGTGTGTGTTACACCAAGGTCAAATATGCATTAAGCCAGGCATGAAATGGAGTCATAGCGGCTCCACAACACTGACTATGATGAAGACATCTCAATGCTAATGGGGAGATTTATTGACCCCACATTTACAAGTGTGTGTGTTTGTGTGTGTGTGTACAGGGCATACAGACATATGGAGAGCATTGAGTGTGTGTGGCTAGTGTGTGTTTGATAGTGTAAGAGAGAGGCATTGATTGAGAGAGAGAGACGTGAATGTTGGGAGTTTTTGTGTGTGTGTGTGTGTGTATGAAGGCCATTTACACTGTCAGTGAGTGTGTATGTTAATGCAGTTCTTCATGCTTGGCAGTGTGCTATATAAAGTTTCCTCCTCCCACCCTGTGACTTTATTAAGACTCACTTATGGATGACTTCGACTCAGAGTCTCACTGTTTTAACTTTTAACTCCTTCGACACAAGTGTGTCTTTCTGTCTATCTACCTGTATGTCTATATTCTATATTTCTTTACAAAAATCCTCCAAAGTTAGAGGTCAAATGTTCTTATGAAGCTATGTAGCCTTCACTTGCGGTGTACCTTTGCATGATTAATGCAAATCAAATTCTGCCTTTGAACAATCAGGCAGTTTGGGGGTTTGAACAACCCAGAAATTCAAATGTTATGTATTGTGCTATGTAAACAATAACAGAGGATAAGATGTCGTGATATAAAAAAATAACATAGTTAAGCCGTTGATCAGAACTATGTTCAAGATATAATTATATATGATTTTAATGGACAGCTGCCAGCCAAGTGAGTATTTTCTGTAGCCATTGTATAATTCAATATAATGTACGGACATCCTTGATACCCCAACTGGCAATTACTGTTAAATCCAATTATACTAAATAAATGACTTCATTACAGTAGCAACTGAATGCCTGTCCTTATACAGAGGAAGACCTCATCTACATAGCCTGCTCTGATCCATTACAGTATGCATCAGCCAGCACACCCACACACACACACACCCACACACACACACACACACACCAGCGTATCCTCATACAACGGTTCATAGATATCTTACAAAAAGTAATGCACCATTTTCCGTGCATAATCCTACGAATGTCCAGCAATCAGCAACAGGAGTACCGGACCTTCGTCGTCATGGTAACAATAAACATGTGGTTAACATTGTGTAACGTTCGTAGTTTGGTTAGGTTGAGGCACCAAAACTACTTGGTTAGGTTTAGGAAAAGCTCACGGTTATGGTTAAAATAAGTAAGTTATGGTAGTAACTCACAGTAAGTCACATGTCGTAAACACGTAAGTCACGTGAAGTAAATCACGTGACTTAACTTACGAAAGGTTACTTAAAATAACTATACTTTTGGTTTCACACAGGACACAAACCACAGTCTGCTGGGTGAAAGTCCTGTGTTTGACCCATCTATCCATCCATCCATCCATCCTAGATTTAAGCTTGAATCCAAACACTGGATTCCTACTGGACGAGCCGCTAAATGTGCTCGATGGGCACAGCAGCAGGAAATCCTGGCGCCTGGCCATGATGTCATGACCTCAATAAAGCCGAGCGCATCAATCTGTTCGCTGTCTTTCCAGTGTGACTTCAGATGCTTCAGGAGACGCTTAACATTGAACTTTTATTTCCCTAGGAAGGTCTTTAACTTGCTGCATGAGCAACAGACTGTTTTGTGTTTGCTGAAACACTTTTTGGATCCCGATTGTACTCCACATAACAATTTTTGCCTGCAGAAGGAAGACACGGATTTACCGTTTTCTTCCCAGTGTCTGAGCCCCACTTTCTCCCCACTAAAGTCGACTGCCGCTTCCCTCCGCTGCCCCCGAAGAAACAGTTTTGCCGTCGAACCCGCTGACGGCGCGGACCAGGCCACGTCAGAGTCCGAGCCTGAGAGGACTCAGCCGGACAAATCTAAACGGACTGACGCGTTAAATTGCTACCAAGAGCGATCTCCAGTAAGAGGACTGTGTCTGGGCAGAGATAGATTATATAACTGTGTGTTATTTCATCTAAGCTTCAATCCTAACACTATTAAAATATAATCTACATACATGGATAAAAGCAGTAACAATCAAATATGCAGCATTTAGTTTAGCAAATCATTAAGAAAATCCACTGTGCTGTATTACTACCTTGAGGGCAAATATGCAACAGACTTTACACTTATTAATAACCATACTTGCTGTCAAATGTAACTACCATACACCTGTCACCTATCTGAGTAAATGAAAACATTACACGTACTTCACTCCCACAACTGGACTTTGCAACTCCAACAAGTGTACATCTAACATGAGGAAACTATCTGTTGTACCAGCCATGTCTGTAAATGGACACATTCTCTGCAAACCTTTCAACATTAAAGGTTGAGAGCTGGATACACTTACGGCTGGTAAGTTAATCTCTCTCTCTCTCTTCCTCTTTCTGTCTTTCTCTGAAGCACAAGGTCAAGTTCAACTTAATTATTTTGCTGCAGAGCCAGGCCGGTGTGGATGAAAAATCGCTCTGATATTTGAAACACATTATAGCCTGTAGTGGAACAGTGAGTTGCTAGCATAAAAGATGGAGAATAAAAGTGAAGCTGAGCTGTTGTCCAGAGGAGGAGAAAAGCAAGAGAATGAAGGAAATTTAGACAGAAATCGGGAGACAAAAGAGTGGAAAATGAAAAAGGAAATAAAAAGATCCTTGAGCCCATCAGGGGCTGCAAGTGTAAAAAGATATATTGTATAATTGAAGACACGATGTACAATGTGTTTGTCCACAGTAATCTTCATTCTTTCACTTTGTTTAAATTGATCTTGCACTTTCCTTATTTTGTGCACACAGTGCAGAACACTAAAAAAATAAATACTTGACAGCATCAAGCTTTTCATAAGAAATAACCAGACCGTTCTCTCCAAAAATACGGAACTATAGGTCGTGTGTGCAAAGCAGCTTATTACGACCCATATTTACGTTTATTGTTAGGTGGCAACCTCTAGTGGCCGTAGTAAATATGACGAGAGCAAAGGAGGAGACTGGGGTTGATGGATGGGTCAAATACATGACTTTCACACAGGAGACCGCTGTTTGTGTGCCACGTGAAACCAAAAGTCAACATTGACGTATTGACTTAACTTACGTAACTAACGTACTTATTTTAACCCACAATCTTTTCCTAAACCTACCGAAGTGTGAAAAAACCTGCGACCGTTTCACAACATTAACTATGTGTTTATTATCGTTAACATGACGACGAAGGTCTGGTACACCTGTCGCTGGTAGCCTACTCTCCAACGGTCATATATGTCGTTTTGGGAGTCATTGGCAAACAACCTATTCAGTTGTTTAGGTATGAGGACGTGTTGGAAATAACAGTCACAGAACTGTAAAAAAAAAAAAAAAAAGTCTTGTCTTGGCTTCCATTAGAAGGCATTATAGTAGCATAATGAAAGATACTGGGCAAAACTATCAGAGGTATTAATTTTGAGGGATTTACATACTTTTTACTCAATGTGTCCATTTTATATCTGCTGTATACTGGCTCTTTGCACAACTAGAACAGGCTTAAAATATTTTTGCACTGTTTGATACAACTCAAGTGCATGTTTTGCATGTGTGCATAAAAGCATTCTTTGTGCAGAATTTAACACCTTTAGGCACAATGTGTTTTGTTTTTTCCAGACTTTATGAAATATGGACAGGGATGGGGCAAATAGCAAGAACAAAAGGGGAGGATGGAGCTTAAAGTGAGGGAAGAAGGGGGAAATAGAAAGAGCAACGGTAAAAAGCGAGGATATGGCAAAGGATGAGTGCGAAAGAATATAAAATGAGGCAGGAACATGGCAGAAATAAATTGAGTTCGTGAAACAAAGAGAAATAGTTCTCTGATAGACCTCTAAGATAAATATCAGGTACTTAATTACTTAGCAATGTACTGAATTTGTTTGCAAATTCAGCTTTATTTGAAAACTGAATTTAAATCGAGAAAGCCGAAAGCGAGGATCCTGGAATGAATGACAAAACCAAGACACAAAAGATGGCGGAGGCAAAAGGCAAGCCAGAGAAAGGGAGCAGCAGAAATGATAAGTGGAGGAAGGGACATAGAGGCAGCAGAATATATATCTGGACTGCAGGTCACAGAGATCAACTGGTCTAGACAGTATCCCAGCGGTTTACCTCATTTCACCTCTCTTCTCCTGACATGAGGAACGAAAACACTGACTCACAAAGTCCTGCCCAGAGTGTGTGTGTGTATGTGCAGGGCTGTCTGCGTGCATGTTTAATGGCTACAAGTGTGTGTGTGTGTGTGTGTGCGTACAAAGCCACCTCCTCTGAAACTTACAGGCACCAGAGTTGAACAGAGATATGCCAGTGTGTGTAGGTGGGTGTTTGCGTGTAAGTTACCTACACAGTGAATCTGTGAATTCACCAAGCAGGTGCAATATGCTTCACAGGAGAGTTTCTTATTTAACAAAAAATGAGTTTTATCTTGCAAGTTAGGACCAGAGAGAGAAAGAGACTACAACTAGAGACTCCCCTATTTCTCTCCGGTAAGAAAGGAGGATTAACTTCATATCCTCGATGGGCAGGGAAGCACTGTTTGCTTCCTGCTGCTGGTGACTGCATGCATGAAGATAATTAACAGAGACCTGAAGGATTAAAGTAATAATATGCAATATTTTCATACAAATTAATGTCTGATTTGCTACTGGGAATGGTCAAATAAAACAAAAAAGTGATTTTTCTTTTAATCATTCAGCTTTTACACTTGCTGTTCTAAACAGCTGGTGCCTTCTAGTCATTTATATGGGGGGGCGAAATCACTTGTTCACTCATTCACTACTCAGTAGTTTACTCTATAGTGAGCAGTTAATTGAGATTTTGGACACTTATGAATCATAGTCATTTTGTGTAATCACTGACAGCTGTAGTTGCACAATGGTCATTTTTGAATCTATAAAATGCGACAAATTGCATTGTGGAATTGTTAACAGAAAGTAGTGTACATGCAAAGAACATTATGGACACTAATTTTGCAATGGACACTACTTTTTTGTTCCATTGTGGGGATTTTAATAAAAAATAGCAAAAGGTAAATATATTGCACTTTATAGTAAACGGGGAGTGATTTCAGACACAGCCCTGTTTTGTGTGGAATAAAGAGAAGAACGGCTAGGTAGCTAGCATGAGCATGATAGCAACACAAAAAATGCAAATCTGACCAATTGCTTCTTTAATGTCAAATTTTCCTTTTTTCATTCATGAGGGATGTTGCAACAGCATCTAGGTATGAGAAGATTTTCAAATTAAAAAGGCGTACTTGAATTGTCAGTAAATAAAGTCGGTTTTTGTCTGTTTTTGCCTGTCTCAACTGACCTGAAGATGTCATCTTGTGTTGGGATGCACTGATGCAAATGTTTTCCTCCTGATACTGATTCTGATGTCAACTAATCTGATCAAATACTGATTTTCTCATTCTCATACACTGAAACAATGCAACAATGTGACTGACACACTGAAGTTTTGCAATAATATTTACAAAGAAACTGTATTTTATGTGGATTGGTCATGCCATCCCCGATACCAGATTTGCTTAGTAAGGTACCTGCACTAATACCAATCCGAATATCAAATCGGTGCATCCCTAATCTTGTGGTCATTCCAAAGCACCACAACAGAAATCTAATTTTGTCATTACTGTGTTTTTATCCTCGACAATTTTAATTGTCCGTTTGGACTGCATGAACACAGGCTGGCCTCTACCGTTGATTACTGTTTAATAAATCTATATGTAGCTATATATGATGAAAGAGACCACCCGAGAGGATGAGACAGATTGTCAAAGACTGACAGAACAAGAGGCATACGGCTTGAGAAAGACTTGTCAAAGGAAGTATGACTGAGAGACCACTAGATGTGAATACAAGCTGTGTAAGCAGACAGTCAAGATGTGGCTGGAAAAGAGCACAGAGGCTCAATCTTCCCTGAGCACATAAAGGTTAAAAATTACTATCTCTCAACCCTGCTCTCACCTTCAATTACCCAGCACTGCCACATTATGGCCAAACAAAATGACTACCATTAGCCATAATCACCTTACATGAAGCCTAATACTATGCTGAACTAGGCTGGGGAAAATAATTGCCCTTCAGTAATGCTGTGGAAAAAGTACTTCCAATACAAGCAGGGCTGTGAATAGAATTTATGAGCTCTCTACACAGGAGGTGACTCTTGACCATCTTCTACTTCCGTTGTGCAGCAGAACAGTTGTTGCTAAAGTCGTTCAAGTGCAGTGCATCTTCAAAATATCCACCAAAAGACACATCCAAAAAGCAAAATGTCACATCACTAAGGTCTGCAGACAGGGACTGAATCTTTTACTTCAGTAAAATATGCATTGAAAAAATCAAGGATGCTTCTCTTTTTATTATATATGCTGCTGAACCATATTTACGTTTATTGTTAGGCGGCGACCTCCGGTGGCTGAAGAGTGTCAAAGTCCGCGTAGGGAGAAGGCACAACATTAACCACGTGTTAATTATTGTTACCATAACGACGAAGGTCCGGTGCGCTTGTCGCTGGTACTTTCCAACAGTCATATATGTCATTTTGGGAATGGTCATATGTCATTTTGGGAGTCATTGGCAAACTAACTATTCTGTCGTTTAGGTATGAGGATGTGTTGTCTATGTAATAACACATGCAGCACATTAATGTTTTGGGGTTTTTTTTTGTAAATGTAATGTCTGTATACAGCTTTGACACATATTTTTGCAGTCAAGAGTCATCACCCGGGGCATGTGAACACAAGATGTGAAGGGAACGTACAAATGTTCATATGTATCTATTGGCCCTTTTCGACCACAGGAACTTTTCAAGGAACCTAAACTGTTTTAATTGGAGGAACCTAGCTCTAAATGTAGTTCCTGGGCTACAGGTCCTGCCTGACAAAATGACCCTGCCCCGGGAAAGTACTTTTCAAGTGTCAATGAACTACTAGAGTGAAGTTTGCTGTACTGACAAGCCTTGCAAATGCTACTACAATAAGATTGAATAAGATTTATTAAGACACAGATACTTATTTCTGTTCTGGTGCTGTGCTGCTATAACACCCAGATTTCCCCTCTGTGGGATCAATAAAGGATTATCTTATTATATTTTAAGCACAGGTTTTCTCTGGTATTAATATTAGGACATGGGATGGGAATATTTTATTGATGTTTGAACAATGTAGCCAACTTCTCAAGTAACAGCAACATATCAAGAGAGTGGGCGGTCGAGATAGACAGAGCGTGATTGAGGGGGGAAAAAAAAACCTATTTCCCAATTGTTTTAGTGTGGTTAAGCACTAAAGCCAAACAAAAAAATACTCCCTTTCTACTTCACCTCTGCACATCTCCTTTGCAACATCCATGCAAACATCAGAATGCTTTAGCAGTAAATTACAAAGAACAACATGATTCTGTGAAGGCTTTGCCACCTACAAACATTTTGTCTCAACCAAAGCTGTTGCTTTTTAATCCATTTTTGGCCTAATTCGCTTAATCGTCATGGTTTTTAGATGCCCTTGAAAAGGCAAACAGGAATGTGCAAGGGGGGATTTTAGTTTCAGATTTAGTTCTTGGGATCCTAGGTTCCTGGGACGCCTTGGCATGAGTCTGTGTTTGTATCATTGTATTTGTGTGTGTACTGTCTGTGTGTACCTAATTAACCACAAAAGCTCCTGATCCATGGAAAAACATGACTTCTGCGCTAACAGCATCGAAGGGCCTTGGCCAGGCACAAAAGGCTGACGCTTGCTTTGTGAAGTGACAGAGAACAGTGTTGCATAACCTTTTAACATACATCAGTGTCTAGGAAATGGATTTTTAGAGGAAAACGTGTTTGCACATGAAATGCACGCTATGCTGGTGGCTTTCTACTGATCCAGTGGATTTATGTCGCATCAATATTAACACTGTGCTGGGTGTATGTGCATATGGATATGTTTGAGTGTGTACTTCTGTGCATATTTGTAACTTTCTGATGTGTCCTTGTCTCTTTATGCATATATTTGTATACTTGTGTATGCTATACTATGTGTCTAAGTGTTTGTTTGTCTATGGGTGCTTATATATGCAAGATTTTGTGAGAGAGAGTCTGTGTGTGTGTGTGTCAGTATGAAATCCCATTTCCATAGCAGAGAAAACACCTGAGCTATGGAAAAAGCTATACAGCTGGTTCAAAAAGAAAAAATGCATACGCGCACACACACACACACACACACAAAGCTAAACCCCGCTCTGCATTGCATACTGGATTTACCCAAGCTCCTTCTCCCTGTCTTTGATCCCTCAATCTGTATGTCTCTTTCACTGTCGCCCTAATAACTTTATTCTTTCTCTCTGCTCTCCTTCTCTCTTCAAGCTATTAAAACATTATCCTCACTGGCACCATTCAGGCTCCTGGTACCATTATCCATTTTTAAAAGCCTGAAAGGTATTGGAATGTGTCTAAATGTTGCATTCTTACTTTAAAAATTTAATGTTTTCTATCCATTTATTAAATGATAAAATGCAGCTACCCTTGGAGGCCACCTCAGATAAAATGAACAACATAATTGACTCAATGGAAATCAAAGTGTTAAGTGGTTAAAGTGTAGGAACCAATGCTTTTTTTTTTAAATCATGAACACAAAATATCTATGAGCAGGTGAAAATGATTTTGACAGTATTTTCTTAGTCCTTTCTGGTGGCCATATTTTATTTCTTTTCTTTCTTTTCTACTTGTGTAGATGTTTTGTTAGAACATGTATCAGTCTATGCGACCCACATGTATTTTCCTGTCACAAGGCAAAACAGAGGCTGTTTCGTTTATTCTTTAAATTCATGGGCATTTTATAGAAGAGTGTGGTCTCTTTTGAATTGGACAGCTAGTATTGTAGCGCTGGACTGACAATAATTAAAGCAATACATTTAATGAAATGTGCTCAAATTCAACTATGAAAATTATTAAAAGTAGAATTGTCTGACCACAAGAATAAGAATATCTCTGATGATATGCAGTTCTATCATTCAGCAATCATATCAGCAGTACATCTCAACTTGCTTTAAACTAGAAACAAACAAACACATTGTAAAAATCAATATGCTGTTAAGGAATTGGCAAATATTCTATGTTTAATTTTCCTCTTTAACTTCTTTATTTTTCTCCCTTCCTTCATCTCTCAGTTTCCACTCCCTTCCAACCCTTTCCATTACTTTTGCCTTCATCCCTGTCTCTTCCTCACTCTTCAGTTTTCCTGTGCATTGGTATTCCATTCCTGTATCTCACTTTCTTTGGCCTTGGATGGTCATCATGATGAAGAAGTTGAAGATGATGATGGTAACATGCATGGTGATCCATTTGCAGGACCTCCATCCACTAATTTACTGCTTCAATCAATAAAATAATTGCCATACTCAGCATGACGAGCAAACCGCACCCAGCGCTGCTGCTATAGGATGTATATGGATGGATGGAGGAAAGGAGGGATGAGTGAATGAAATAAGGGCTGCAGGGAAAGGGGATATGGGGGAGTGTAGTACTGGTGGAAGGAAGAGGCAGGATTTAGAGAGGGAGTTATGTGTGTACAACTGGATGGATGGAAAGAGGGAAGCTTAATTGAATGAATTATATTAGAAAGGAAGAGATGAATGTTGATAATGATGGAGGGATAGAGAAGTAGCTGGACAGATTAACAGATATGAAGAAATTAACAAATGGGCAATGGAAGGATTAATGGATGAAGAGATATATGGGATGAATAGATAGACAGATGACAGGGGAGGAATGGAGGAATGTGTGTAATGGATGAAAGGATGGATAAAAGAAGGAACAAGTCAGAAGTAGCAGGGTTAGTTGAATGAGTTAAGAGTTGAAGAGAAAGAAGAAGCGGTGGTGGATGGATAGAGGCATGGTGGATGGAGAGATGACTTAATGAAAGAAAGGAGGGATGACTAGGTGGATGGAAAGATTGAAGCATGATGTGAGGAAGTGTTTAGAAGTAGGAATGGATGGGTAGATGGGTGGACTGAGGGGTCAAGAGATGGATTAACAGATGATAGAAGGATAAGAAGATATATGTTTAGAACAATGGATGGAAAAATATTTTTAATTCTTCTATTTCTTAGACTTTTACTGCTGTATCTGTAGGTTTTATGATGCCAAATTTGTTCTTTTGTATATAATCTATTTTCTATATTTCATGTATTTGCTGTGAATACCAGATTTTTCTTCACATTGATGATGAAAGTTTTGCTTCACATCGCTTGTCTTTCTATCTAATTGCAGAGACAACAGATGGTTCGACAAAATGCTAACGTCATTCTGTGAAGATATATGACAGCAAATTTGTGCCATTGCACAAATCGCTCAAGCGTTCTTTTGCATTCTGCTTCATCATGCCTTGATGTGCATCAGCAAATGGCATAGAAACCTCTGTAGCCCGTTGTGTATATTACAGTAAAATATCTTAAATATGTGAGGCTGAAACATTGTTGGAAAATATGGATTTATTAAAAAAATTTAATAAAATAAACATCCCTCATTCTCTTTTGACCACTTTTCTTTGGTCAGTTTTTCATAGCAGATAAGAGGCAGAGTGGGTGTCTATCACAGTGATTCTTTCTGTGTCTCTGGCTCTCTGTTTCCAAGGCAGTTAACACATGGGCACAGAAGATATAACAGTGATTCAGCTGATTAACAACAGTGATTTAGGAGAAGATACACTATCCTACCTGAAAAGAAAAGAGAGGAGTGGAGAGAAGAAGAGAGGAGGGTGGGAATGATAAAAGGATAAAGTGAGAGGAAAGGAGGAGTGAACAGTAAAGTATGAAAATGAAGTGGAAGCGAAGAAAGGATGAGAGAACATCTCATGGGCAAAGAAAAGGATAGACAATAAGGAAAGAGAGGGCTAGCGTTAGGGTTATGACAGTATGGAAGAGAAGAAGAAATGAGGACTGGACAGTTGAAAATGATATATAAGAAAGAGGGCGGTAATCAAGGGGAATGGGGAAGAGATGACTGTATGTGATTTACACTTCATTTTCAAAAGTTTCATTCCTGGGAGGGCAGGTTTTGCCAGAAGAAGAAGAAAAGGGGAATAAGAAAACAAATGCTACTGTTGCATTTATAATAAGTTTAAAAAAATGAAGAGGTGAAAAGAAAAAAAAGATTAAAATAAAATGCAACAATTGATTAAAACAAAAAGTGGAGGAAGAAATAGTTCAAAAGACATGTAGAGGGAAAGGGGATGATGTGACTGTAGGCATGATGACAGGGTTAGGGAAAATGTACAGAACACAGGAGGGAAGAAGAAAGGAGCGAAGAGGAGGAGGAGACATGAGAGCAGGTGTGGCAGGAAGACGACGAACAGGTATTATCACATATAACAGAAACACTCCTGTAAAAGGAGACCGGCCGACAAATGTCACTACAGCACTTGTGCCTCTATGTGTGTGTGTTTATGTGTGTGTGAGACTGTGTGAATTGCTCTACTTGTGCAAAGACTGGCCACACACACACACACATACATGTCACACTTTGGCAGGGGCCAGAGCCAATCTCCTTGGCAAAGAACTGGTCAATCTGGCCAACAGAAGGGGAGAGAGGGAGGACAAATGAAGAGAAAAAGACAGAAAGAAGGTACTGGAAAATGGTTTTGACATTTCATTTTGTGTGTGTGTGTGTGTGTGTGTGTGTGCACATTTGTGATTGCACATGAAGTATATTGCTCTCCATGTGCGTCTCTGACATTGAATACAGTACCTGAATTTATGTGAAACTGCCTTTTTGTTATCTTTTGCGTCACTTGTTTCTCATGCTCACACATGCATGCGCACACATCAACACACACACAGAGATGGACGCATACAAACACACACACACACACACACACACACACACACACACACACACACACACACACACACACACACACACACACACACAGTAAGTATTGGACTGTAAGAGTTACTAACCATAGCTGTTATGCTTTGTTAAATGAAAAGTGAGAGATATGAACAAACAAACAAAAATATAGATAATCCAATAAGTAATTAAGGTGAGATAAACAGTTTTTACTCACCTATAGAAGTTGTGGCTGGAACTGGCTCTTTGGACACTGCACATATATTCAACATGACACACAGAGGGAAAGGCAAATGCTGAGTCAGAAACAGTAATGACTGCGACTAACATGGTTACAGTCAAAATACTGGGGACTTCATTTCAAAAATAGCATAGCAAAAATCAGTGACCGTCTTTAAAAACATATTTGGTCTGTCCTTATGCTTATGTAAGGAAGTAAAAACTTTTGCAATATTGACCTTAAAGCCACTGTCTGTAGGGTTCAGAAACACAAGCAGGAATTACAAATGGGAAAAAACAACATAAAGACGATTAGGGCACGTTTTGTTGTTGTTTTCCTGCCATGTGTAGCCACCAATTATTTTGTTTTGTTTTATTTTGTACCTTCCCCTAAAAGAAGAGGAATTAGCAGCGAGCTAAGGACTGTTAACATTTTCTACTAGTGATAACGTGCAAAATAACTGTGAACAACCATTGTAGTCTGGGTACTGGTTTTCTTTCAGTAGTAATATCAACTACCTGGCAAGTATGCAAAAATCACCTGATCAACCCAACCACAATTTCTCAGTTTCTACAATGTCATTTATAGGGATAATTTGTCCCGTTGCAGGCAACTCCACAGCCTCTACAGCCATTCAAAGATTATGTGTGTGTATGTGTGTGTGTTTAAGTGTGAACCTGAGTAGTAGGAATTCAGCAGGGATTTGCTCTGCAGTGTCTTGCTTCCCTGCACAGAGAAGGAGCAGGGAGAGGGGGAGGCTGGGGAGGAGACAGAAGGGAGGAGAGGTGAAAAGAAGGTGAATAATTGGATGCGGAAACAAGAAGAAAAAGGGGAGAGGATGTGAAAACGGGGAAAAAGAAGAGGTGGGGAAGGGAGAGGTGAGGTGAGGTAAGTATGGAACAGGATAGGAAGGTAAGGGGGAGAGGAGGAGGTGAATCGGGAGAGAAAGTGAAAATAACAGGAGGGAGATGAGGAAAGATGAGAATAGAGGATGTGAAAAGGGAAAATAGGAGGAAGCAGGAGGTGAGGAGGAGATGGGGGAATAGGAGAGATAAAGACAATAAAATCAACAGGACAGGGGAAAGTGGAAAAGAAATAAGGACAGAGAAAGCAGAGAAAGAAAGTAAAATACAAATCAGGTGAAGGAAAAGAGGGAGAAGCCAGAGAAGAGAGAAGAAGAGAAGGGTGATAGGTCAGTGACCTCATCTTAAAAGACAACTATCGTCACCGGAGTCACAATTAACAACAAAAACATACACAAAGGAAGACAATACTCCATATTCAACAGCACAAGGAACAATCCAATAACACTAATGGCACCATCAATGCTACCGATATTGAATTTTGAAAGATAAATGTTTTTCCGCCTCAATGAGCTTGCACTCAAATACTCTCACTCTCGTTGGTCAATACATACGATTACATGATTTTGTGGCTTGTATGAAGAATGACAGTTCAAACTAAATGGAATGAACCGATGGCGAGGAACAGCGCATGATAAAAAGCAGAGAACAGGATGAAATATAAGTGTTTTCCAGTGAACATGTAATACTCAATCATCACACTCCGATTTGGACACAAGCAGCTGAGATACCAACATTATGAATCAAATGGATCTAAGAAATAATAGCAGGGTCACATGTATTTGTCCCACTAACTCAGCTAGCCTAGCATCTCTTGAGCAGTTAACTATGTACCTAGTAGAGACTCTCCTCACTTTAAAAAAAATGACCATGTTGGTCATTTCAAACTGCTTAAAATGACTTTTGTTTAAGTGTTCCTGACAAGCGGCAGCCACGAATGATGACACCTTACTAGTTGAAAGTAATTTGTGGAAACAACATACAGATGGATGACAAATGAAAGGAAAGACCACAATATACAGACGTTATTATATATATATATATATATATATATATATATATATATATATATAGTGTAGGCTGTGCAAAGAGGCCCTTGAGACAATCCAGCACATAACTGCAGGGTGTAAGATCCTGGCAGGAAAAGCATACATGGAGCGCCATAACCAAGTAGCTGGCATAGTGTACAGGAACATCTGCACGGAGTATGGACTGGAAACCCCGAGGTCAAAGTGGGAAACACCTCCAAAGGTGGTAGAGAATGACCGAGCCAAGATCCTGTGGGACTTCCAGATTCAGACTGACAGAATGGTAATGGCGAACCAGCCTGACATCGTGGTGGTGGACAAACAGCAGAGGAAAGCCGTTGTGGTTGACGTGGCGATACCAAGTGATGGCAACATCAGGAAAAAGGAACATGAGAAAATAGAGAAGTACCAAGGGCTCAGAGAAGAGCTGGAGAAGGCCTGGAAGGTGAAGGCAACAGTGGTGCCTGTGGTCATCGGAGCACTCGGGGCAGTGACCCCCAAACTGGAGGAGTGGCTACAGCAGATCCCTGGAAGAACACCAGACATCTCGGTCCAGAAGAGTGCAGTACTGGGAACAGCGAAGATACTGCGCAGAACCCTCAAGCTCCCAGGCCTCTGGTAGAGGACCCGAGCTCGAAGGATGAGACCACCCGCGGAGGGTGAAGGACAAAGTTTTTTTTTTTTCAGACACATATACATATATATATATATATCAAGAAGTCCTACCAATGGCTAGAGCGGGCTGATGTGGCGATACCAAGCGATGGCAACATCAGGAAAAAGGAACATGAGAAACTAGAGAAGTATCCCTGGCTCCATGTATGCTTTTCCTGCCAGCATCTTACACCCGGCCAGCATCTTACACCCTGCAGTTATGTGCTGGATTGTCTCAGGGGCCTCTTTGCACAGCCTACACCTTGGGTCTTGTCTGGTGCGGTAGATCTGGGCCTCTATTGCTCTGGTGCTCAGGGCCTGCTCCTGTGCAGCCATGATGAGTGCCTCTGTGCTGTGCTTCAATCCAGCCCGCTCTAGCCATTGGTAGGACTTCTTGATATCAGCCACTTCAGTTATGTTCCGGTGGTACATCCCATGTAGGGGTTTGTCCTCCCATGATGGTCCTTCCTCCAGCACGTCTTCCTCTGTTCTCCATTGCCTGAGACATTCCCTGAGCACGTCCGTCTTGTTCCAGTAGCCCATTTGTCGTCTCGATGCCCTGGTTCCCCAACACCTGACGCAGACCTTGTTTGGCCGGGCGACGTCTGAGCCGGCATGTCATGTATTTCATCGTCACTCATCATCATGAGGTAGGCAGCAGCGTGAAGGGTCTTGCCTAAGGACCCACACTGGATACACACTGGATATATATATATATATATATACCCCACCATGAGCCTCCAGAAGAGGTTCAGTGCTCCTTGGCATCAATTTTCCAAGTCTCTGAATCTCTCTTCCAAAATATGGTGTTTTGATGATGGTGGTGGAGAGTGCTAACACAGCACTCCATACAGCTCCTCGTGTTGATGGCATCTATCTATTATCTATAGGCTTTCAGATGCCAAATAGTACACACGCATGTCAGCATACAGAGTATAATTGCATGTGTTCATTGTGTATCAATTTTGTGGATTTTAGAGTACTGATGGTCCAAGCTGGTGGCCATTAGTGGAATACTCTCTCACTAAAGAAATCTCTTCTTCACCTCCCTTCGTACTCACTGAGCAGATGACATGATTCTGCTTCATTTCCACTTTTTTGTTTCCTTCCCCACTCCCATACTCCTCTCTCTTCTTGTCTCACCTCCTCAGCTTTACTTTCCTCCCATTTCTCCTATGGCACTTTTCTCTGCTTTCCTTTCCCTAATGCATTTATGTTTCCATAGCTTATTCTAGCTATACATTAGGTATACAGGTTGGTTTTTTTTTCTCGCAAACTCTGCTGCCATTTTGCTCTGTTTGATATGGATAGGGTACTCCCAAGGGCAGTCTGGTACTTAATGTGTCGTCTGGCCAACCAGATTGCTATCTGACATCAAAAATCAGTGTAAAGTGTAAACACAGCCAACAAGTAACACACAGGGATCGCAAAACAATTAGAATGATGGGAGGTGGTTTGAGACACATTCTAGCTAGATGATAAAAAGTTGTAAATGCATTAGGCTCTCCAAGCCTACGTTACTCCCAAGTGTTACTACGTCACTAAGTGGTCCGTTGAAGTAGCCACTTACAGCACCTTCTTGTGGTGATAATGGCAGCTGAGGTGACACTGTAATTAGCCATCTTTCTCCCTGTTACATTAAAGTGATAGGAAGAAAGCGGCTTCAGAGTGTAATATGTGTGGAAGAAAGCAGCATGAATGAGTGCTTGTGATGGTGAGTAAAACTTTTGACTCGCCAACAGTCCATTTATGTCAGTCATCCATGTGTTTCTGTTAGTATGACAGATAGCTTTTTTTTAGCACGTTATTCTACTTCTGGCATTTTTTAGCAATTAACAAACTGCCTCATGTACATTGCCACCAGCCTCTGAACTAGAGTGGGACCTAGTACCCAGATTTGCAGCTGATATAGGAAAAGCCAGACCGATGTATTACGTTTTGTGATGTGGAAAGAGACACATATTAATGTTGGTAAGAAACAAAGGTGTTTTTAATCGCATCTAGATGTTATATGAGACACTGGAAAAGACTAATGTAAATGGGGTCTTAGTGTTCTTAAAAAGGACACATTTCTGGTAAACTCTGCTGCTTCTTGTCACCAATAGATCAAAGGTTTTCACTTTAGCTTGAAAATGGAATACATTTTCTCCCCAGTAACCCCAAAAGCTTTAACTCCATTTTCTCTGGAAGAACGTAGCACTTTTCTCCTGTTTCTTACCATAAAGTAGCCTGGGAGGTTTCCCATCAAATAAAATGTAAACATTAATGGCAGTATAAAGGCTGACACAGATGTCATCCAGTGTTTGTAATTTTACTAATGTCTTCAAAATGAATATGATGATAATTTCCTGATGTGAAAATTATCCATGTAGAAGCCCTCTTGCCTAATTCTTATTCATATTCTGTTTGGTCTACTGTTTTCTGGTACAATAACCCAATTTCCCTACAGCGGATAATTTCAATTTTATCTTCTCCTCTCTCTGTCATCCTCTCTTTCTCCCCCCCTCGCCTCTCATCTCTCCCCTCTGCTCCTCTCTCCTAATACCTCCAAACACAACATATTTTCTCCTCTTCTGTGATAAAATCCCTCTCGTCTCATGCTTACTGGCACTGTATGCTAATGCGACGCAAAAAGAAGCTCAACTTTAATACAGTGAGGAGTGTACCTGCATGCCAAAAGAAATCTGCTTTGACAGCAATGTCCTGTGAAGATAACTGGTGACTGGGTGAGAATGCAATAACACAAAAAGGTTATTTGTTCTGCGAGGGTCCATCTGTGGAAATATTAGTGGGTCCCCTCCCATGTGTCAGCATTTTTCTCTGTCTCATTAGGACTTAGCCTAGATCGGTGACTGTGTGTATAGGTGCGTGTGTGTGTGCTTTGTTTCTTTTTCTTTTTCAAATGTTCATGTGACCAAGGAGAGAGACTAATGTAGTTAATGGCACCAACTTTGATAAACCTGACAGCATATTGACATGGATCTTAAACAACAACGTAACACAGCAAAAGAGACAGAATTTTAATTTTTGTCATAGTCTGTCCATACAATCTTCATGGACTGATACAATAGAGCAGTCTCCCTCTGGCTTATATAGCATATGGGCCAAGACATTTATCCAAAGCTGACTAAAAAAGGAGGGAAGTCTGGCACCTTTTGAAAGTCCAAACTTCATTTCACATATGCCCTAAATCTAGGTAAAGACCAATTTGAATGCCAAAACTTTATATTTGTTCCAAGCAAGGTCTAGTCAACTCAGCTTGGAAGCAAAAAACATCCATAATTTATAAATTCCAGTTCCCTGGACAATAACTCTTAACCTTTTTTTCTAAATCCTCCAATCACTGAAATCTTTATTGATAGAATCAGCCAAAGTGCATTTAGGTCTAGCTGGAAGAAAGGAAATGTCTAACGTTTCAAATAATAAGTTTATGAAACAACAATGGTCTAGAAGAAAGTAAGCTAATTTTCTATATGTTGCAAATGCCTAAACAAATAGCCAAGTCTATTTGAAATCAAAGAGATTTTTCTTAAGTTTTAAATATCAAAGCTTTATCATATATCCATGGTCCAGATAAAGGTAATTAAGTAATTTCAATGCAAAAACATTATTGGACGTCAGAATTGCAGCATGGACAGTTAGAGGAAGAGTGCAGGCAATTACAGCCGGAATTAGTTTGCTACTTAGTCCTTCTCCAGCACCCTGGCTTTCAGTGGCCAAGCACTCCCAAAAGGCCAGCCTGACATTTTCAAGAGAAACATTCCCTTCTGAGAGGCCCTGTCTAATTACCCTGGACACACGTGCACACGCACACACGATTTTACAAAGAGATGGGAATATGCAGCCACATAACCACGCAAATGTGGGCAGGCTGACTTTCATGATTGCAGTTGAAGATACACACAGCTGCATATGCGAAATACCCAATGCAATATGTATGCATGTACTTGCATGTGTATGAGGCATCACAGAGCAGAACAAGTTTAGGGACAGTGCTGAAAATGATTACAACAGCACTAAGTAAGATGGAGGCTAGTGAAGCAGCACAACACACTGCTGATAGTGGTGAAAGAGGAACATATGGAGAGTTTTATTATACAATGAGATGTCCACTATTTGAATAAATGAATCTGACAAAATGATTAATGGCACAGAGACGTAGTATATGCGTAGATTTGAGTAGAGACCAGGGCAAAAGAAATTTTACTATAAGAAACAAAAGTTAACTTACAGCAAACTTTACCATACAAAACTAATTATTTTAGCTACATTGTTTTGAATGATTCTACCTCAACAGCACAACAATCTTTTATTGGCTGTATTCTACCTTGGTTATATAGGTAGAGATCAGATTGGAACAGTATGTACCCCAATGGCCCGCCATAATGGTGCCAGCTGTAGTTTGTAGATTTAAGATGCACATTCAAGCCAGAACCATAAAGGATTTTGACTTACTGAATCCGTTGAGGTCCTGGTTGGAAGTGGAGAAGGGGTCGTCTTTGTGCAGGGTGCTGACTTTAGTGGTGCTCTTATCAGCTGTGGTGACCGGACCCATCTCCCTCTGCTGGGTGGAGCTGCTGGCAGTCTCCTTCTGCTTCTTCGCCAACTTTCTGTTGTGGTATGACCACATACACACAAACAAGCATACACGTAAAGGCACATTCACGAGCAGAGACAGGAACACACACACAAACAGGTATATTTACACATGCAGACACACCGTGTGTAAACCCATATGCAGCACCCAAACACAATCACACATATACATAGAAACATACATCACAAAAACAAAATACTGTTAGAGAGATGATTTATGGTGAGAACAGTAAAGAGAAGATAATTATATTTCTTTATAACATGCAGTGACACAGAAGAGCCAAAATGGCCACATGAGGATGGAAATTATGTTTTATGCATTGCAGTATAGAAAAGTTCAAAAAACATTTTTGCATTAAACCATTTATCTTTTAACAAAGTCTAACTTGTTCAGAGTGTTAGAAGCCATATATTGTTGCTATGAGCAAATGGTATTGTAAACACTGGGCATTTATGGCAATGGTTAGACTTCAATTTATATCTACAGCAATGTTTATGTCATTTTTTTAATTACTTTTCCACTGTTGTTATTTTGTCATAAGAAATTTAACATACTTTGGAGTCTTTATGTAAAAATAAAGTAGTCAGTGTAGTGACTCTTTTTATTTATACATTTATATGAGACTGCCTCATGCAGATCTGTGTACCGAAATTGGCTATTACTCTTGTTTTTTATTCAGGACTGAGTTGTAACACTTTTTGCAATTCTTGTTCTTTTAGCATTTCTGTGCTGGGTATCAGTGTTGTAGTCAAGACCACCTAAACCGGGACCAAGTCACGAACAAGACCAGAGTGTATGGAGACCAAGATAAGACCACAAGGGGTTTTTGAGGGGTTGAGATCGAGTCAAGACCAAGACAGTACCTCTTACAGTGGAATAAAATTAAGATATTATATTAAGACATAACAGGCCCAAAAGGCTTGTCACATTTTTAAAGGCTCCTTTAGAGGCAGTAAGAAAAGGCAGCCTTCCTTTGCCTGAATTAGAAAGACAAAACTAGGCTATCATTTGCAGTCTTCAGTATTCCACAACCCATTGTGTATAAATATTTTCTTCAATGGAGCATTCAGGCAATCCTCGTCAACTTGTTAAGTCAGGAAATATATACATATGCCTATATATAGGTTGAGTAGGGCCACCCAAATGCACCATTGGTTTTAGTCTTTCTAAGGCTGGACCATTTCATTTAGGAAGGAGGAGCAGGTTCAGCTCAACTTCCACGATTCCTGAAAAATTGGACGCCACAAGGTTTTACCAGCATTCAGTCCAGATCTATATCTTTCGTGTTCTGTAGATGAAGAACAATGAACAGCGTTGTTCCATAAATCTCATATTTTCTGAAATCAGATCAAACCGTGCAGACACATGGCCCCTTCAAGTGTACTTTAAACCAACCAACCAAAAATTTTAAAAAGGTAGCTACATCTGATGCAGTTAAATACATTTACCATATAGTTTCCCCTTTGACAGTTGCTTAATGTGTACATGTTATATGATATTATCAAAAGAATGGTTCAGAAGTCAACAAGTGCTTCTTACACCAGCTGTAATTTACAGCTGTCATCAAAGAACATTGAATAAAATCCATATCTCATTTAAAGACGTCTGGGGAGATAACTGATTACCCCAAACATTACCATGCACACTGCTTCAGTGTCATGCAAAGTCATTTTTTTGGAATTTCCCAACCCTGGGTAAGGAACATCTGCTTTGTACTTTATTATTGTCAGATTCATGCTTCCTTTATTGTGTTTTTCATCATTAAATTTAAAAGCATTAAAAGCCACTTTACTAAGAATAGTAAAGGCCAATGAGTATGAAACTGGTTTAAAATGTTCTAAAAGTTAATTAAGCTTACAATTTAAAAACGAAAATAAATATATTAATAGTTATTTTATGTCAGTGGAGAGTTTTTTAAATAACTAACGACATAAATCAAA
Organism: Siniperca chuatsi; assembly: GCF_020085105.1. Classification (NCBI taxonomy): domain Eukaryota; kingdom Metazoa; phylum Chordata; class Actinopteri; order Centrarchiformes; family Sinipercidae; genus Siniperca; species Siniperca chuatsi. The sequence goes on along the minus strand of NC_058043.1, from coordinate 4,165,286 downwards.
GCACAAGCTCTGTGGCCTCTTGGTTTGAGAGCAAGTTGCTCATTTTCACAAGAGACCTCGCAGATCAAGGGATTTACATGAATTCTTTTTTATCAAGCATTTTCCTGTTATTTTACCACTAAGGATAACAGAAATACATCGAAATCCACTTGTAACCCAGCAGACTGGAAAGTAACCTTGAAGAACATTATGCCCTCAGAGCTTTGGGTTGATCTGGGGGTTACAGTGAAATCCAAGTAGAACAAATAAGCACAGTAGGTTTCCTTTCCTAAATAGTTTTTTTTTATAATTATAATGGTTGTCTTCACTTCACTAACATCTAACTGCAACTCACTGTGATTAATATCATCTCATTTTTGGAAGCTGAAACATTTCCATAGACCTTCTTGAGAGCCAAATTCCATGGGATTTTTTCATGACTTGACCAGTCACTAACTGGTAAATTGACTGGTGGATCATTCTCTTGAACTTGGTGTGTCCCTTTAATGAGTAACAAAGCACGCTACATGACACTCCACAGCAAAGCACCATGAAACTGCTAACAGATAAGTGAAGACATTTGTAGCTGAAATGCACCACTGACTGCAAGTCAAAGTATTCAGTGTCCACTGAATTTTACTTGAATTTTAATAACAACACACATTCTATTACAGCGTGGTCCTTGATTGGCTAGCCACATTGTTGTAAAGCAATACAAAGAAAAAAAGTAGGGCACGGTTCTATTTTCTAGGTGCTATCAACAGTGCAAGTCAAAGCAGTTAAGCTTTGCATGGGAAAACTGTGAACCACCCGTGTTTTCTTGAATTACAACTGAGGGTCAATGAAGACTGAGGCATTTAATTGTGGCTTGTAGGTGCATTTCAGCCACAAATGTCTGCACATAGGGTCGGAATTACCATCAAATGGATTGTTGTTCCAATTCACTTTTGGACTGTCATCCATGGCTGTAAGCTGCTGCATGCCGGACAGCCTACCGAATAACTATTTACTTTATTCATGTAGAGAGATGTGTGAAACCTTCTGTGCATGCAATAATGCCCCATAATGACCTACCAGCAGTAAATCTGGTTATACATTTTACTTGACACACTATGATCTGACAATACAATGGTAGGTGAGGGAAAAAGCCGGAAAGCTGACCCAAATGTAGACCCTAATGCAGTCTTTAAGTAGTCATAATGGCCATTCCAGGGGACTACTTTGTGTGTTTATTTTCAGTCACACTCAGACACAAGTGTTTGAAATAACTCGCTTAAAAGCTATTGGAGGCTCTTGCAGCTTGTCTCAATATATGTCATTTTGCGTGAGTCCCGAGTGCAAAGATTGCACGACTCATAGAGTCACAATGGCCACATTTATGGGAAATACGCCAGACTAACATGATTTGCCTTTTCAAAAGTGTGTAGCAACAAAACACTAAATCAGAGAATCCTGCACCGCCCACAAGCTGTCAGAACAGAGCAACCCATTAAAGTTTCTTAAAGTGTGTACAAGTAGTGTTTGTTAACATCAGTGCCTGCTATCAGTAATCACATCATTTTAAAATTTAGCTCCAGTTGAGTCATATAAAAATCATCTCACACTTCTTTTTCTGAAATCAACAGAAAAACCTTCTCCAGAATCCGCCAACACATTCTTCAACTTACTTAAAGTGTCTGACATCTAGTCACGAATGGCATACAGTGGGCTGTGTCTGTGTGTGTGTGCACAAGCATTGGCCAAAATGTGCTGTTTATGTGAGCAAACACTTGATCTCCTTGAAGGATGAGTAAGTACTGCGTGTGCTGGATGTTCAGTGTTTTCGCCTGCGAGTGCTTGTACACGTGTCTGTTGTATTTGGCTGTTGATGCACACTGGCCAGTGAGTAGTGAGTGGGTGTGTTTCTCAGTGACCTATCACGAAGCCGCCTATTACGCCTGTTTGTGTGTCTCTCCAAAAGGCAAATAAGAAGATTACAAATACTACTTTCCTTTAGTGCATTAATCATATCTTCCCTACAATGACTTGACAATTTCTCTCAACAAGTCTAAAAGCTTTCATGAACTACTTAAAAGTTGAGTTACAGTCTGTGATAGAGAGACAAGAGAGGAAAATTAATTTGTACTCAAGTTCCTGTTTACATGACTCATCTGTACTTTAGAACTTGAAACACACACACAAAAGCGTGTGGTTTTCAATTGTATTGATTTTAACCAATTAATACCAAATAGAAGCTTATCTGATCTGTTTAAACAGTTCTACAACCAGATTGTATGCCACCACACACCCCAAAAGTGATGTTTTCTGCTGTCAGAGGACTCTGATCTCTCAGTTTACAGTAAAAGCCAAAAATAAACCGAAAATAATGAGGCCTAAACATACAATAGATAATTGGAACTGTATATAAAGTGAATCTCAGATAAGATGTAAAAACAAAGAATATCCTTGGTTAGTCTGAGGTAGGACTTGAACTCCTGTCTCCTGTATCAAAGTTAAACATGAATCCTTCTCCACCACCTGTAAACCTCCTTAGTTTCTGTTTGACTGCATAAAAATGTACACTACTGCCTGCACCGGCAGTAAACGCTGGCACTGGATGTAAATCATGGCTGCAGAATATGAACAGAATTCCTACGAAGACTGGGCTGGTGGCCATCTTTCCGTTCATGCATGTGTTAGTGTGGTGTGTGTACTGTATGCTCTTGTGTGTGTCTGTGAGTGCATGTTGAGCTTGACTGTGTGCCTTTACACATATAGTGTAATATGAGTGCACTAAATAATCTGTGCTTGGTGTGCACATTTTTATCTACAATATTTGTGAATGTGCTTGTGCATGTGTGTTTGCTTGTGAGTGTGAGTGTGTGTGTGTGTGTGTGTGTGTGTGTGTGTGCACCATTGCATTTGTAGAGCCCAAATGAGAAGTCAGATGTGGAAGAAACATCTCTCTTTTCATCCCTATCATTCCACTGGCTCACAGAATACTGGCAATAATACATGTGTGTGTGAGACTGAAAGAGATGCAGAGATATGGCATTAAAGCAGTATCATTGGATATTAGTGTGTGTGTGTGTGTGTGTGTGTGTGTGTGTGTGTGTGTGTGTGTGTGTGTGTGTTTGTGAGTGTGTCTGGGTAATGAGCTGTACTTGCCCTTGAGTACTTAAGCAATTCAGCCGAGAGAGAGAGAGAGAGAGTAATGAAAAATCACAGAGATGTTATAAAGCCTGAGACAGAGCAGAGGGTGAAAATAGAACAAGAGAAACTAGGAAAACAAATGAAACAGTTCAAGAATAAACAAGGGAATGAGGAAAAAAACAGGGGAACAAGAGGGAGAGCGAGATGAAGGCATTGGAGAGAGAGAGATAGAAAAGATGGAAAGGAGGAATGGCCTGGCAAAGTTTCTCCCATAATCATTTCCTTCCATCAACCCCAGATTCAACCTTCTTCTGCTCCACACCAATTTACAGGCGACGGAGACTCAAAACCTCCTGTGTGATTGGAGCTTAGAGTGGCCTATTCCTGGCTATCTGACTGCACTTTGACAGAAAGTGGGCAGGAAAACAGGAGTAGGAGGTGAGCAAAGAAAGGAAAGCCAAATGGAAAAGATCAAGAGATGGAGTGAGAATGAAGAACAAGAAGAGTGAAGAAAAACAGTGAGGAGAGAGGATGGAGGGAAGAGAATGGTGGAAACAGGGAAGGAGACAAAGGATGAAGGAAGTGGCAAAAGAAGAGAATGCAGAGAAGCAGGTAAAAGAAGTAGAAGAAGCAACAGACAGAAATGTGTGACTTGCAAGAGGAGAAAGGCCTTCTCATTCTCCTCCCCACTCCTTCTCTACACCTCTACCTATTCACACATTCATCCCTTTAATGGACTCGTTTAAATGACAAATTCCTTGCATATTGTAAGTGGCAATGAGCACGACATAATCCTTCTTTAATGAATGTCACGGCAGCAGTTCATTAAGCACTAAGGTTACCCCGCTGGGTGTCGACCGCGGCGAGAATCATGGACTACTTTGTGCTCCCAGCGACGTTAATTGCAGACCGTTTGATGTGTCGATAATGAGTGATGCGTGGTAGATTCGTTGTTTTATTTTTTTGAGACCTTCCCCTGATGGCTTTGTGAGGAGACGTTATTACTGAGAGACACGAGATGAGACGAATGAAGTGAGGCAAAGCGGCGGTACTTTTGTTTTAAAAAAACTGCTTTTTAATCGTTGCTCATTTGATATATTACGTGCCATGAGCACTTGGAGGGTTCATTTCCCAAATGCTGGATATCCATTTAGTGAAATTCATTACTGAAGTTCATCATTCAGTATTTCTAAAATATAGAGGATGCAGTTTCGTAAATCTTTGTGCTCTCGTTCAAGTTTCCCATTAAGTTACCTCTTTGTAAAAAGTACCAACATGTGTTTTAAATGTGTGCTATTCATTGTTTAAATAAAGGTGTGTGTCACTATTGTTTAATCTGACAGTATCGCATGAAGGCCATTTTTTAATTTTCCCTTAAAACTCCAGTCCAGCCTTTAGCCATTTGAATTCCAGTCTTTTTAAATAAATTTTTCAGTACAGACTTATGGCATAATCATTACATGAGAACTTCTCATATCAGACCTTTTTAATTTATTGATGTTCTCAGCTGCTAGCATTTAGTTAAAGTTAATCAGTATTTCTAAAAAAAGTTACATTGTGTTACAGTGTTACCAAGGACTTAGACAACACTTCCTTTTTGAGTTTTTTTTCATATACTGTTGTTTATTTTGGTAGCTATATATACATTGGTGTTCCCTTTTAGCAGCATTTGACAATTCTATCATTAAATATCTCTACAGAGCCCAAGGATGCAGTGTTACATGGCTATACTTTTGTCTTACGCTAAGTAGTCTATCGCTATTTAAAACAGGAAAAAAATTCCATTTATTTAACTAATTTATTTGGTTATTCAGTATTTCTCAAGAGCCCAGGGATGCAACCAGTAAAAGTGTCAACCAAGGACTTTTGTGACAGAGAATACATTTGTGCCATTATTGAAATGGTGTTGTCCAAACATATTTGTAGCTACGAATTGTAGCTGTAAATAGCTACAAATATGTGCTCATGAAGTAATCGACCATGCAGCAACCATTTATAGGTTTACCAGTATTGTTCTTTTCCTAGAAAGTGATGCATGCAAAGGGAATTGCATTTATTTTAGTAGAAGTCTAGCAAGTCAACAGGGTCAACCTTAAGGCGTCCAATCAAACAAGGGAAACGACATTTGTTTCACTTGTCAAGGGATTGACAGAACTCCTGTATTATGGCTAGAATGGCCTCAGCCAGTCAGTTGGCAGCTAGATAGCTCAAATATCCTCAAGCCATCCCCAGCCAGCACAGCAGTCAGACAGGCAGTCAGTCACTTCAGGATGACAGCGGTAGCTCCAGAGGAGGCTGCAGGCAAAGCCCAAACAAACTTTCATCTGCGTATCACAGGATTTAGAGGAGGACCCAGCAAGGGAGGGAGAGATTGAGGGATACAAGAAAGGTTTAAAAGAGAGAGAGATAGGTTGGAAAGAGAGAGAGAGTACAAATACACACAAACAGACACACACACACACACACTGCAGGACTACAGGAGACTGCACAACTTTAAATCCCCCTCTCA